>NC_135788.1:121537348-121819848 GCF_051106095.1 Pogona vitticeps
CCACACTCTTTTCCTTTCTTTTCTGGACACATTGCGGGTGAGAGTTTGTGAGGGGGGTGGCAGCCAAGTCTGGGACTGGGTTTCCCTTGGACCGTGAGCTCCCTGCTGGAAGTGTTGGACTGAGCTTAGTTTGCAAGCTGGGGGTGTGTGTGCATGCGCGCACCTGAAAACGTCCCGAGAGGAGGCCTGGTGGGAGGGGGAGTGGTGGTGGTGGAGGAGGGAGGGAGGGGGTACCCCACCTGGGACCATCGGAAAGCCTCATCCTGTTTGCTCCCCTCCATGTCACCCCAAAAGCCCCCTTCTGCTTAGGAGTGCTCAGTCAGAAGGCCCTCGCCGCCCCGACGTGCAGACCCTTCCCTCGGGCGAGGCACAAGCGCCCGCTGTGGAATATCCTCCGGTCTGGTGTTAGGAAGCGGGAAGCGCCTGCTTTGCCCTTCGGTGTGAGCTTTCAGACCCTGACACAAGTTTGGAGACAGGAAAGGCTGCTGTGGCTCCGTGTAAGCCTGCGGGACTTCCATTTGGATTGCAGCTCGGTCCGTGACCCACAGATTTGGGAGGAGGGGTTTTCCCTGAGCGTGGAAGGGTGTCCTCTGTGGGTGGTGGTCTTCTTCTTTCAAGGCTTGGCCATTTAGGCTCTGTGGGGTTCCAGGGTTGGGCTTCCAAGAATCCCTTCTGTTTGAAACACTGCCGCGGTGGTCTAGGTCTCCTTGCGGTCTCAAGACCTGGGGGTCTGCTTTTGTCGCTTTGTCCCTGGGAGGGGGCGGTCTGCGGCTCCCCCACCTGCTTCCCAAATGGCTCCACTGACCCCCTTGGTCTGGTCTGGTGGCTTCCACGGCAGTCGCTCGCACCCCTGAAGAGGAGAGTTGGAGGCCGGGCTGCTCATCCCCTCTTGAGGCCGCCTCTCATCTCCGCCTGCTCTGAGAAGCAGGCCAGAGGCCGGACGGAGGACCTTCCCCATCTATTTTGACCCAGAGTCCAGCAGACTCTCCCAGATAACATGAAACCCTGGCAGAGGAGGCTTTCTGGCAGGCGGGGGGGGGGCATTAGGCAGGAAGTCCAGCTGGGAACTAAGCGAGCAAGCGAGTGGCTGGGGGTGGCGGCGGGGTGGCTCCGAACACGTTCCTCCTGGGGGGGGAGGGGGAGCCCGGCCACTTTTCCCTGACAGATCCCAGATGGCTGCTGGGAGGGTTTTGACCCAGATCAGTATCCCGGCAAGGGAGTGAGTGGGCCTCTTGGGTTCTGGCCTGGGGGGGGGGGGAATTTTTGCCGTCTGGGACATCTTGGGAGGAGGTGGGGGGAGAGGAGGACCTTGAGCTTCAGCCTGAAGCAGGCCTGGCCCAGCGGGGATGGAGCCGCTCAGAGGCAAGAAGTGGAACCTCCTGACCTTGCTTTGGAAAGAGAAGGGCCCGGGCGGGGAGGGGAGGGAAGTCTCACCATCCAGCGCAGCCGTCAGGCACCCACAGCCCACCTTCGGCCCGTATTCTCACCCCTTCCAGTGTGGTGGTGGTGGTGGAGGAGGAGGAGCGGCCTGAGCTTGAATGGGGGCTCCTGTGCCTCACCCTCTGTTCTGACCCCCCCACACACACACACCCACACACCCACACACACCTCTGTTCTGTGCCAGGGCTCTGACCCCTCCTGTCCTTTATGGGGGCCACGGGGACCCCTTGCGCACCCTCCCAAAGGAAACCTGGCTTCAGAAGCATCCCACTCCCTCCTGTGACTGTGGGGGTTGTGTGTGTGCCCCCCCCCCCAAAAGTAGTAGCACTGCTTCAGTGTTTGCAGGGGCGTGCACGTGCACATGTATGATGCCTCTTGTTAGAGGAAGGGCTGGACAGTTCCCCTGGGTGGAGGAATTTCACACCCCCGGCAGCTTCAAAGGTGCAGCTGTGAAAGGGGATGCCTTTTCTTGGCCTGTGCAATTTGGGGGAGCGTGTCTTTCATCCGGGGAGGGGGGGAGGGGGGAACCGGCTGTCAGAAAGGACTCAGGACACACATTCCTCCTGGACCTCGTGCCCAAACACTGAGCGGTTTGCTGACAGGTTGTGGTGCTTCGAGCAGGTGACTGCTGGGACAACCTGACTTTTAAATTAGCTGCCCCCACCCCACCCCACCCCCAGGAAAGAAGGGATACCAGCAAAGAAAGGTGGGTGGGGGAGGAGAGAGTTTATGTGTTTAATTCTATTTCTGCCCCATCTAAGTAGTGCCCTGGTCACTCCCCAGGTGGCTTAAAATAAGAACACCCACAACATAAACTGAGATTCAATAATAAACCGTAACTAAGGCATAAAACAAAAACAAAAAAAGCAGACGAAACCACAACTTAAATCAAACCTGTGATCGGCTACAGTACAGGATGGTTACAGACACACACACACCGCTCTTTGCGCAGGGCCTGAGCCTCTTGGCGTTTGTGGCCCCCCGTGAAGAGCCCCACCCCCCTCCCCGTTCTCTGCATCGCTGACCCTGGGGCTTATTATAGCAGGCGACCCCCGGGGCAGGGCTTGGAAGAGGGTCCTTCTCCTGAACGGGCAGCTCCCGTCACGCCTGGGCTGCAGGCCCACTGGTTGCACCCACGGGGGGGGGGGGGAATTCTGGGAAGGACTTTTCCGAGCCCTGCCTGCGGAAGACGTGTGGGGCTGGTCTGCCTCTGATTCCTCGTGACGCAGCTGTTGCTGGGGGGGTTGGTTGGTAGTGGAGGGGCCACCAGGGCTTTCACCCGGGATATGCTGAGGATGCATACGGCTGGAAGGATACCTGTCGGCCCCGTGGAGTTTGCTGAAGGACAGGCGTAAACCGCCCCGCCCTGACCCCGGGAGGAGGAGACACGGAGCCGGCCAGCTCCTTTGGGGAACCCAGAGGGCCGTTGCCCATTCACCCGGCTGCTCCACCTCCTCCTTCCATTCGCTAATTTCACGTGACCCGAGCTCAGCCAACCGGGCAGCGGAGACCTGGGCACCAAAACATTTTCACTGGGATGACCGTTGTGCCCTCCATGGGGAGAGATCAGCAGCAGGTGGGGAGGAATCTGCCCAGGCTTCTCCCACCTGGCATACATACACCAGGTGCCGTGTCTGGTCAGAGGATTGTGGGAGTCAGTGTCTGACCTCAGCAATGGCACCAGGTCAGGGAATGCTTTTTTTTGGGGAGGGGGGGCAACGGACAGACCTCAGCTGGCACTTCTTCCCTGGGATGTGTGGGTGGCGTGGTGGTGATATTCTAGAAGGCACCCGTGGGTCTCCCTGGGCGGCTGTTTGCTTTGCTGAGGTTCCCCCCCCCCTAATGCAGCACGGTGTTTATGGAGGGTGGTGTCTGTTTTAGCCCTGCCAGGGGGCCTGCCCATGGGTGGGGAGCGCAGGACAGAGAATGCCTGATGGACCATGGGATCCTTCCCTGGGGAGGGAGGGAACTGGTGGGATGGACCGCCCGAAGGAGGACCCAGGAGATTGTGCCTTGCCTTCTTTGCCCCCGCCCCCCCGAGGGGGTGGGAGCCTTCCTGCCCCCTCCCCATTTCTTCTCCCACCTCCGTGGCCCTGAGAGGGCCTCTCTTGACTGGGCCAGTCCCACCACACACACACACACACACACCCGGGGCAGAGCAGCCGCCTGCTGGCTCCCTGCAAAGGTTTCCACCTGTGTCTGCTGACAAAAGGAACAGCCAGCCAACAATTCAAGCCACTCTTCTTCTCTCCAAGAAAGGAAACATCTGGTGTTTTAAAAAATTCATATTTTTAGCCTGGGGTCTGGAGTTTCCCCAGTCTGCTGGCAGTTTTGGCCCTCCCCCGCCCTTTTGCCTGTGATCTGTCTTTGTAAAGGGGGGGGGCATGGCTTTAGGTCTGAGCAGCTGCTTCTCTCCCTCTCTCCCGAATGTGATCAGTAAGGTCTTTGGTCTGGAGAGGCAGCCTCTTTCTGAGCCCCCAATTGCAGTCTTTAAGAAGGCGTGAGATGCAGAGCAGAGCAGACCTCGCTCTGAATGCACAGTGGAGGCAGCCGGGCGGGGGGGGGGAAGTTGGGGACCACGACTGACTTTGCAAAGGAAGGCCAGAGGCAGAGGATTCTCACAGAGGAGATAAGGATGGCCGGCTGAGAGCAACTCAAGGCTCTGTCGCGCCCCCCCCCCTCGAAGAGCAGATCTTTCTCCCTTCTTTAAATCCATCTGAGGCTCCCAGGGCAGACCTGAACTCTTGGCAGGTGACTTGGGCCCCTGGAATACCTTTGCCTGTTGGAGCAGAAGGGAAGGGAGGGAGAGGAACTGAATGGACGCGGGGCGGGGGGTGGGTGGGAGAGGGAGTCAGCCTTGACCACAGAGAGACAGGCTGTGGAGTCTCTCCCTTGGTGTTGGCCCTCTCTGGCCTGAGGGATGGCAAAGGTGTGGCGCGGGGGGCCTGCCTGCCCGCCCACCCCCTGGCTGTCCCAAGGGGGTGGCCCCCAGACCACTTTCTGCCTGACTGTGCTCGAAAGGAGGCCAGAGGCGCTCTCGGCGCAGTCTGCCTCTTTCGGAAGGAAGGAAGGGAGCCAGCAAGGACTGATGATGGATGGATGGATGGATGGATGGATGGATGGATGGATGGATGGATGGATGGATGGATGGATGGATGGATGGATGGATGGATGGATGGATGGATGGATGGATGGATGGATGGATGGATGGATGGATGGATGGATGGATGGATGGATGGATGGATGGATGGATGGATGGATGGATGGATGGATGGATGGATGGATGGATGGATGGATGGATGGATGGATGGATGGATGGGAGGGAGGGAGGGAGGGAGGGAAGGAAGGAAGGAAGGAAGGAAGGAAGGAAGGAAGGAAGGAAGGAAGGAAGGAAGGAAGGAAGGAAGGAAGGAAGGAAGGAAGGAAGGAAGGAAAAGAGGGAGGGAAGGAAGGAAGGAAGGAAAGCAAGCGAGGGAGGGAGGGAAGGGAAAGGAAGGGAGAGCGGTGGCAGAAGGCCTTGCCCCTCCTGCCCCCCCCCCCCCGTGAAGACTGCGGCCGGCTTCTGCCCCTCCCTTTTGTTTTCTCTCTTCCTTAGACCACACGGAGTGCTGCCTCCGGCACCTCTTCCCATGGGGTGGGCTGGAAAGGCGCAGGGGGGGAGACCTTGCCTCGGAGGCCCCCTTCCCCTCTCTTCCTTCCAAAGGGAGAAGGCCTCCCTGGACGCCCCCCCCTCGGGCCACGGCCCTGGTGGAGGGCTGGTCCTCCTCCTCCGCAGACAGGCGTGGAGGAAGGGGGTGCTGCAGAGGGGATCCAGCCTCCCGGGGGAGGGGGCGTGGGGGCTTCTGCGTAAAATCCTGAGGGATCCGGGCGCCTCGTGGTGGGGTGGGTCAGGGCACACTTGGCTGAGCGGTGCAGGGGGAGGAAGTGGGCGCCCAGAGGGCCCACGGAAAGGCCCATGGGGCCCGGAGGGAGCAGCTTGGCCTCAGGAGCCCCGAGGAGAGGAGAGCGGCCAGGGGCCGGAGGGCTGGGGCTGGGGCCTGCCCGGTGCCATGGCTGGTTCAGCCCGCCGGGACTAGAGGCGCTTGGCGGGGCCCGCTGTCCGTCCCGTTCCCCCCTCCCGAGCAAAGGCCCTCCTGCTGCTGCTGCTGCTGCTGCCGCCGCCTCGGCCTCCTCTAGCCAGGGTGGGGGCCCACGGGGGCCCCTTCAGCAGCCGTCAGAGGTCCAGGGAGCACTGTGGCTTCTCCTTGTGGCGCAATGGGAGGCTTGAGAGAGCAGATCCCGGACCGGTTCCTTGACCTCTTCCTGCCCGGGGTCCCTGCTCTTGGCACCAAAGTCCACAGGCGGGGCTTCAACCTCACGCAGTGGCTGCGTGGAGGGAAGGGGAAGTGGTGCATGCGCTCGCCCAGCTGAGCAGGAACCTAGATCCTGGCAGGATGCTCTTCCTGAGGCAGGCACACGGGGGGGGGGGTGTGTGAGCAGTGTGTGAGGCTCTGGCCCCCTTTTGCTCGGCCCTCCACGCTCATGCGGCCTCTCTGCCTTCATGTGGATGCATGCGCGTGCACCCAAGTCAGAAGAAGGCAACCCTTTATGTGCAGGAAGCAAGATGGTGCCTGCCTCCCCCGTCACAGAGGCCTTTCCCGCTGAGCCCAGGGAGGCTGCCCCCCCCCCCCGATGCCAGGGTGTGTGGGGGGGACAACTCCCTCGAAGGAAGGCTCTCCCTGGGGCTGATCAAGTTTGTGCTGCTTAGGGTAGTTTGCCTCTTGCTGGCTTTGGCTGTCGAATTTCTCAGGAAACCCAGCAGATTTTTGGGGGGAACGTCTGTGGCAAGGCCACGGCCACCACGGGAGGCAGTGCGGGGGAAGGGGCTGGGGCGGACGCTTGGGGGGGCTGCCCTTGCCTTTTGGTGAGGCGCCCCAGCCTTGCTTGCTTCGCAAAGGAGCGCGTGGCCTTGTGGGGTGCGTGTCGTCTCTTAAAGTCAGGTAGGGTTGAAGCAGTAAAGAGCCAGGCGCCATGCCTGGGGGGGGGCAGCAGTGGAGGGTCTCCCACATGACGAGAGCTTGCAGAGGCCCAGACAGATGAGACAGCCTGACCAAACTGGCATCGCTGTAAGTGTGTGCAAGTAGGTGGGTCGTGGCAAGGCCACAGGATGGCCCGGGGATGCCCCCCCTCCGGCTTGCTTTTCGAGGCATGGAGGTGGGGAGATTCGTGGCCCAGAGGAGAAGTCAGCTGATGGCATGCGTCCTCCCTCAGCCTCCAGTTCATCCTGCCACACGGACAGAGTCTGCCTCAGGCTCCCCTTGTGTGCAAACACACTTCTGAGTCGCCCGGGAGACCTCCATCCCCCTCCGGATCATGCGGCTGACCCACAGTTTGCCCAGCCCAGCCCCTCCGCTTGCATCGTGGGCATCTGTGCCTGGGGCGAGTCACGTGGCCTGGCACCGTTCTGTTGCTATTGTTCACTGGAGGGGGGGCTGGCGCCGCTTGCCAGGCGGCTCCCACCCCTCCACCCACCCCACCCCCAGAAAAGGCAGTGTTTAACTCCTTGAGGAGAAGGAGGAGGAGAATGGATTTGCAGTCTTCGGGCCAGGATTGTACCGGATCTGATTCCGAAGCATCTAACAAGGAGAGAGCCCCCCCCCCCCCGGAGAAGCTTCCCCTCAGTGTTCAGATGGCTGGGGGAACAAGGAGGCCGCTGGTCTGGAAGGGCTTGTGAACCTGGTTCTGGAAGGGGCCACAGATTCCTGAGTGGAACTCCTCTCCAGAGGGCCCCCCCCCGGCTCCTGACGTCTTCCCGTCTGGAGGGAGAGCAGGCTGTGCTTAGCTCCAGGGGGCAGGGAGGTTGTGGGGTCACCCCTTACATACTGAGACCCCCATGAGTCAGTCCGAGGGGCCTGCCCTTAACGGCTGTGCTCAGATCTTGCCAGCTGAAAGCTGTGGTCTCTTTGTTGATTAAGTCTATCTCATGTTCAGTCTTCATCTTTGGCCTTCCAGCAGGAAAAGCCATGCTTTTCCTAGCATTTATCTTTTCAAGTGAGTCTTGTCTTCTCACAGTATGTCCTAAGTTTTATAGGCTCACTTTAGTCATTTTAACCTCTAAGAAGAAAACTTCTGCTTGATTTGGTTTGGATCCGTTCCTCTCTCTCTGGCAGCCCATCATACTCGTACAGCTCTCTCCCAACACAACATTTCGAATGAGTTCTTTTATTCGTGTCAGTTTTCTTCACTGTCCAGCTTTCACATCTCTATATAGTAATCAGGAGTATTATAATATGGATGATTTTGGACTCCATCCCTTATTGCACATCCTTCTGCTGAAGGGTCTTGTCCAGCACCTTTCTGAGCCTCAGTCCTCTTTTGATTTCTTGGTTGCAGTTTCCATTTGGAGTGATGGCTGAAGCAAGGTGTAGAAAACCTTGGAACAAATTTGGTATTTTTTTCACCAGCAGCATTAAAGTTAGATAATGTTTCTGAAGCCATTACTTTTGAAGTCTTCATATTCAACTGTAGTCTTGCTTTTGCATTTTTCTCTTGTCACTTTTATCAGTAGTAATTTCATGTCATTCCTGTTTTTCTCTCCGCAACCTTATGTCATCTGCACATCTTAAGACTATTAATGTTTCTTCTAACCATTTTCTCTTCCCCTTCATCTGACTCCAAGCCAGCTTTCTATAGGTCATGTTCGGCATAGACATTGAACAGATGGAGAGATAAAATACATCCTTATCTGATCCCAAGCTATTCTGTTTTATTCCTATCCTGTTCTAACAGAGGCGTCTTATCTAGAGTATATGTTCCATTGGGGGCTAGGGAAAAATCAGGCTAGATCCTGCCAACCATAGGTCATCTGTTCTCCCCTGGGGGGCAGAAACTGGTGTTACAGGTAATCTCTCATTAGAAGAAGGAATTCTTGAACTGCTGAAAGCCTCTGATGGCAAAGAAAGAGCTTTCTCCACCTATCATTTGCAAATAGGTTGCTTTGTTTCCGTGATGGCTCTTTGTGTTATGCACTAGCAAGTCAGAACCGACCTGTAGTGACCCTGGTAGGGCTTTCAAGGTAAGTGAGGTATTTCAAGGAGTGGCTTTCCCCTGTTCCACATACCCAGAGTGAGTTTCCGTAGCCAAGAGCGGGGATCTGAACCCGGGTCTCCTGAGTCCTGGCCCATCACTGCCCACGACAGCTCCGGTCACCCTTGATGGTGTGACAACCCCAGACCTACTGGGATATGCCACAGTCTCACTAAGCTGCCACCAACCATTCCCTATAAGAAGTCACACAGACCAGGGATGGATTTTTAACAAATAAAGAACAAGGTTTATTCACATAACACACAGGGAAAATAAAATGATCAAGTGAATAAGATACAGTAACGTGGCTTAGTCTCAATCATACATACACCAGTTTGGTTCACACAGAACGCCTATAACTAAAGCACAGACCCTGAACCTATCAGGTTGGTACTGACTGACACACAGTAGTACCCTGTCTGACACACAGACTCCCACACCAGCTTCTTCTTCCCAGCTGCTGCTTCTTCACATCCCAGCGTCTCCTAACTTCACCACACAGGCTTCACATATTTATACAGTACAGCCCCTCCTCCTGATGTCCCGCCTTCCACTCCCCATAGGCTGGAACTTTCCCTCCAAACCCATGACAGACAGGTAACATCAGTGCTGTATGTAACAGATGGGTCTTTGGGGCTCCTCTGACGTCCGGGCTGCTTCCACCTGCAGAGGTGGCCCACCTTTGGCCGCTCTTCCAGCCCCAGGGCTGCCCTTGGCCGGCCTTCTTTCCTGTGGGCAGCCCGGCTTCCCTGAATGCCCGGAAGTGCTGGCGTGTGGCTGCTCAACTTAGCCCTTTCCTCCTCTCTCTTCCAAGCAGACATAATAAAAGAGGGAGGGCCATCTTGGGCTTGAGCTTGTCTTCCCCACTCCGAAAGACCCTGGGAACTGGGGTGGAGGGGGAGAGAGTCTGCAGAGGCGTCCTGGGCTCTTCATGGGCCAAGGCAGTCGGGGGCCCTTCAGGCGTTGCTCCCGACTGGCTTTGAGCCTGCAGGAAAAGCCACCCCCCCTACCCACCCCACCCAGCCACTTAACCTAGCCAGGGCTCCTGCTGCTGCCAGCTCTGTAGTTGATCCTGTCTTGGCCTCGCGCCTGCATCAGCTGATGGGGCTGGTCAGTCTGGCTGGAGATTCGGGAGACCTTGCCCATTGTGGAGGAGCCCAGCCTGAGGCCCCTGTTCCCCCCCCCCGCTTCTGTCCCTCTCAGTCGGGAGAATGCCCAGCCGAAATCCCCCACTCCAGTCCGACCCTCTGCGTTAGGGTGTCTGTGGAGGGGATGGTGCAAGTGTCTCGATTTGGCCAGCTCTGCGTGCTCACCCAAATGGCAGTGGGAGGCTTGCTTAGCCAAGGCTCCTTGTCTTGAAATGTGCTAAGGAAGAAGAAGCCCCATGCGAGACGGGGACCGGCTGTATTTCCAGGTAGAGAAGGCTTCCGTCGGTCCTCCCCAAGAAGGGTGAGAACCGGGGGGGGGGGATGATCCTGGAGGAAGGGGCTTCTCCTGAGTCAGACCCTCGGTCCCCTTCCCCTGCTACCACCGGCTCTGACCGGCAGCCACGGCTCCCCTCCAGGTGCCAGGTGGGATTCTTGCCCAGCCATGCCTGGAGATGCTGGCTGCCAGGGATTGAACCCGAGCCTTCTGCATGCAGCGCATGAGCATCTTCCACTTGGGCTTGTTAGCATGTGAGGGAGTCGCCCACCAGGCGGTTGCCTTCTTTACTGCAAAGGGGAAGAAGTGGCTGCACTCCCGGGGTGAAGACAGATCGGGAGATTACCCCTTTCCCCCTTGGAGGTGGCTGTGTGGGGCAGCCCTTCCTCCTTTCAGCCTGTGGTGAGACAACACTGAGATCTGGGTACATGGCGGGGGGGGAGGGGGAGGATGGAAGCCTCTGAGTCTGCGTGAATATCCTCCCCCCCCCCATGATCCCTCTTGGACTGGAGCAGCAGACCTTCAGTGGGGGGGGGTGTCACAGGGATGGCCCCAGGGATGGCGGGCAGGGCACTTTGGGGGCTGAGCCGCCCCGTCTTCCTCCTCTGCAGACCTGTCCCGGAACCGTTTTGCCGAGGTGCCTGAAGACGCCTGCCATCTGATGTCCTTGGAAGGGCTGAGCCTCTACCACAACTGCCTGCGCAGCATCCCTGCCGCCATCGCCAACCTCCAAGCCCTCACCTACCTGAACGTCAGGTAAGCAACAGGGGAGACGCCCGCCTGGTCTGAGAGCCCAGGCCTCCCTCCCCCCCCTCTCCTGGGCCGTGGAGAGCTCAGCATGGATGAGCACACGGACACGTGCCTTGCTTTGCCGGCAGGGAGGCAGGCGTCCCCTCCCTGGGGTGCCCCCTTCTCTGCCAGCGGCCTCTTCCTCTCCTGCCCGCAGCCGGAACCAGCTCTCTGTCCTGCCCTCCTGCCTTTGCCGCCTGCCCCTCAAAGTCCTCATTGCCAGCAACAACAAGCTGGCGGCCCTGCCCGAGGACATCGGTTCCCTCAGCAGCCTGCGCCAACTGGTGAGTCCACCACACGCAGCGGAGGGGAGACTGTACAGAAACTCCACTGGGTGGGCAGCTGTATTCCTTGCCCCACCCGCCCACTCACCCACCACCTTGGGGGCCCATCTGCTGCTTGGGGGGGGGCTACTCCCTCAGGCAGACATGACAGGATCAGAGTGGGCTTTGCTGGTGGCATCCATTCCTCCGCCTCCCCCCCCCCCCCGTGTCCGGCCATCCATGGTGTCCCAGAAAGAACAGGAGAACACGTGCTCGTGGGAGAGACCATGGGAGACAAGTAGGCTCTTCTCTGTGGCCCGGCCGGCTCATCCCTCCCTGGATCCCTCTTTGGCCCTCTTGGCACCACTCTGTCCAGGGCAGAAGGTTCCCTCCTCCTCTTCCTGCTTTTTTGTCGGGCCCAGAAGAATTTAAAGCAGCACCGACAATAACCTGGACCAAAGTTGATTGAAACGCCAGCTGCACCATAGCAACAGCCAAGCAAATGGGGAAGCCTGGCGTGGTCTCCTTTGTGAGCCAGACAGACATGAAAGCAAGCCTCCCAAGTCCAAGCATTTGGGGGTGCCTGGAAGGGGGAGAGAGGGAGGGAAGGCAGAGGGCAGTTCATGCTAAGGCTGCCTGTCCTCTCGCCCCGGCCCCGATTCCACGGGCAGTGGGGCCCTGTGGTAGAAGGTCCCGGAGGATGGCTCTCACCCCCGGGCAGCTACGCTTGTCTCAGGACTGGCGAGATGAGTTGCTTTCAGCCTGTTGCTGCCTTCGGGGGCAGCCTGAGACCCCCAGGCATCTAAACAGGGCAGGGGGTGGCTGCCTTCCCTTCCCTTGCATGCTTCTGTTTTTCCAGACAGCTGCAGGGTCTGTTTTCTGCAGGGGAGGGTGGGGTGCGAGTGCAGCGCTCCACTCTTGCAACTTTGAATTCCTTTCCCTGAGCAGGATGTGAGCAGCAACGAGCTGCAGTCTCTCCCTGCCAGCATGGGGGGCCTGGAGTCTCTGCGGGACCTCAACGTCCGGAGGAACCAGATCACCAGCCTGCCCGAAGGTCAGCGCTTTTGCCTCTCCTCTTGGTTCAGAGCCGAGGTCTCTGCTGGCTTCTGTTCAGGGCCTTCCATAAAGTTTCCCAGTTCCGGAGATGTCCAGAGTGCCAGACATCTCAGCCTGTCCTCTGTGGGGTCAAACCCAACAGAGTCTTGAGAAAACCTCATCGGAAATTAAACCTCTTCTCCCGCCTCCCCCTGTGGTTGGTTTTGCCTCTCCTGGGTCTCTCTTTGCTTCAAGAGAAGTGCCAAGGTGGTGCCTGCCACCTCTTCCTCTCTCCAGCCCCCCCCCTCTCTCTCTCTCACTCTCTCACACACACACACACACACACACACACTCTCTCTCTCTCTCTCTCACACACACACACACACACAAACACACACAAACACACACAAACACACACACACACACACACTGGTGCCTGTCCTGTTTTCCCTCCTCAGAGCTGGCTGAGTTGCCGCTGGTGCGGCTGGACTTCTCCTGCAACCGTGTCGCGTGCATCCCCGTCTGCTACCGCCACCTGCGGCACCTCCAGTGCATTCTTCTGGAGAACAACCCCTTACAGTCCCCTCCTGCACAGGTACGTTGGGATAGAGGAGGGCTGGCCGGAAGCTGCCCAGGGGGCTGCGGGGAGTGGGAGCCGACCTCTGGTTAACTGCAAACACCCAGCACTTGTTAAACACAAAAGCACCCCTCTCCACTGTGGAGTGTGTGTGTGTGGATGATGGGACCACCTTGTATGTGCTGAGGAAGGCCCTGGGCCTCTTTGAGGGGCGTCCAGAGAAGGGGTGGGCTCCTTACTTCTCCTCTTTCCAGGCCCGGGGCTTCATCTGCACCCAAGGCTTGCTTGAGAGAAGGGGACTCTCGGGAGCCTCTCCTGTGGAGGAAGGAGGGGCTTCTGGGCTGTGACCCCACTTTCTCTTTCCCGCAGATCTGCTTGAAAGGCAAGATCCACATCTTCAAATACCTCCACATGGAGGCCTGCAGCAAGGCCAGGACGGACCTGGCGGAGTTTGCCCGAGGGGGCCGGCCCACTGTCTTCGGAACATGGTGAGGGGGAGGGCAGGGGAGGGGCCGCCCGTGCCCCTCAAGGAGGAGGCACTTCTGTGCAGCACGTCTGGAAGACTTTGGGGCAAGGGGGGGAGGAGGAGGAGGAGGAGGAGAGCTGCGTCTGGTGTCGTTCTGGCCTTTCCGGAGGAGCCAGGAGGGGGTTTTAGGAAAATGGAAGGCTGAGCCCCTTTCTCTCTCCCCCCCGCCCCCCCCCCCACAGCCTGCCCGACGACTTCTATCCCCTCCGGCAGTACGGTGGCCTCGACTCCGGCTTCCACAGCGTGGACAGCGGGAGCAAGCGGTGGTCAGGGAATGAGGTAGGAAGCACCTCCAGGAGAGGCCGTGGCCGTGGCCTCCCTCTCTCTCTGCAGCCTCCAGTTGGGAAACCAGGGTTCCCTCCACCTTTTAGTCCCATGGAGGGCATGGAGGGGGGGGACCTTGGGGTCTGCTCCTCTTTTGAGATTGAGCCTTTTACACATGCACCCTTCTGGCACTGATGGCGCTTCTTCCCTCCCTCCCCCCCCTCCCAGTCCACTGACGAGTTTTCCGACCTCTCTTTCCGCATCGCTGAGCTGGCCCGGGACCCCAAGCAGCTGAAGGAGAAGCGAAGCGGGGGGGCCGGTGAGTGGCCAGGTCGGAATCATAGGGAGAAGGCTGGGCTGCTGCTGGATCCAGACCGGCGGGGGGGGGGGGGAGGTGAAGAGGGCGGTGCCTCGGAAGCCAATCCTCCTCCTCCTCCCTCTGTAGCTGCAGCCGAGGCCGGTGATGGAGAGCAAGTGGACTTCATTGACAGCAGCATCAATGGGGAGGAAGAGGAAGAGGCGTCAGGCCCCCCCCTGGGCAACTCTCACGGGGTGGCCTTTGCTGAGGTAACCCTGCCCCGTCCTCCGGCGGCCAGGCCTTCCGTGGCTTCTCCTGGCTGGCTGGCTGGCTGGCTGGCTACCTGCAAGCAGGCAGTGTGGCTTCCATGTGGGCTTTCTTGGGAGCCGAGCTTTTTCAGGAGAAGGGGAAGGGATTCTGCGGTCTGGGTCTCCTGCTCTCTCTGTTCAGGGAGGAGCGGTAGAGGCAGCAGAACTCCCGGGGACGACGAGAAAGGGCAGGGTTAGGGTGGTTTGAAGGCCTTTGAGTTGTGCAGGTCAAGGGCAGGGGTGGCCAACTGGGTTTGCTCCTGCCTGGCATGGGAGTCGTGGGCACAGGGAGGTATGGGCCTGGCTAGCTGTCAGAAGGGTCTCCAGAAGGCTATCTTCTGGCAGGGGCTCTCTGTGTGTCTGTCTGCCTTTCCCTCCCCCCTCCCCTCCTTCTCCTCCAGAGCCATGTGTTCTGCTTGTTCTCTTGCAGGAGCACCAGAAGGTGGCCGGGAAGACTTCCCTCCTGAAAGCAGGACTGGCAGAGTCTGGTCTGACCGGCAGGTGTGGAACGCCCCCTGGCGGCCTCTTTCCCGCTGGGAGCTCTGAGCAACATTTCAGTCCTCTAGGTTTGGAAAGGGGACCCGTGGATGCCACTTTTCACAGGGGATCCTCAGCTGGGGGGGCTGCTTCAGCTGCCCACCCCCTGGTTGACCTGGAGGGTGTCAGCTACCAAATGCCTCTCCCTTGGCTAAATCTGTCTCAGTGGCAGCACTCCATTTCCCTCCCTGGACTTTGGGGAGCAGTGGGTGTGTGGTGCTTCCTGGCTGTTGGAATGTGAGCAGAACAGAGGCCGCTCTTCCCGGGGGGGGGGGGAGGAACAAGGATGGTCTCCGTCCCTTAGGCTAGCCTGAGTTATTCCCCTGCGGGGGTGGTGGTGTTTGTGATTTCCCCCCCCCCATCCCCCTAGCATAGTTCGGTCTGTCCCATACAACCTGCCTTACAGGGGAGGGGGAGGCAGGTTCTGCCCTGGGCAGGGGATGTGTTGGAGTGGAGGAGCCGATGTGCTGACCGTCTCCCGCTCTCTGGTCATCTCTCAGGGGCAGCAGTGGGACCAGCATGCCCCGGCCGGAGCCGTCTGGCGAGGAGCGCCGTCGCCCAGAGCTCCTGCAACTCTGGCAGGAGAGGGAGCGCCAGCAGCACCACCACCACCAGCAGCAGCAGCAGCACCGGCCCCTGTGGAACCAGGGGTTCGAGAGGCGGGACAGGTACGGGGGCCAAGGAAAGGGTGCTCTGCCAGCCCCCTGCTCCTCTGTGGGGCACCCAGGGGTCCTGCCACTTTGCAAGCAGTTTCTGCCTCGGCCGGACTTGCTCTGCCCACCAATGCGGGTTTCCAGGGGAGCGGTGTCTTGCCAGCCGCTGCGTTCTTGTGCTCGTTCTACACTGCTGGTCGTGGCTGCACACGATGGTAGTCTGTGCCCAGCTGAGTAAGGCAGACCTCTGCCTATTAAAGAGCACCCCCCCCCGGTCTGTTCCCCTGACCCCCAAGTGGCCTTGCCCTTGGAAACAGGCATTGTGGGTTCCACAGGGTTGCGCGCCTGGAACGTACCTCCTCCTCCACCTTTCTGCGAAGGGTGGCTGGCCGCTCCCCTCCTCCTCCTCCTCCCCTGTTTCAGAAGCCCTTCCCCTGGCAGAGTCCTGAGGATTGGCCTGGTGGCTTTTTTTCAGCACATGAGCCCTGCGAGGGGGTGTGCTGGCTTTTTTCCTTCAGGGGGTGTGGGGGGGGGGAGAGCTTGCCAGCCCAAAGCCACACTGTGTCTGGCAGAGACAGGATTTGAACTCAGATCTGATGGACTATTACTAGTGTTACTCATCTTTGCTCCCTTTTAAAAAAGGCATCTATTGCTTGCTGGGAAGGGGGTGCCGGGCAGACGGATGTTGGGGGCATAGCGCTGCTCCTTGTGTCACCAGCAGTGCTGACGCCTGCTGGGCGGTGATCCTCCCTTCTGTTTCTGATGGGTTTCCTCTCCCCTTCGCAGTGGCCTGGCAGAGAGCAGCAGCAGCAGCAGCAGCCTCTCGCAGCTGAAGCACCGGAGCCAGGTATAGCCAGGTGACAGCTTGGCTGTGTGCATGTGTGTGTGTGTGTGAGAGAGAGAGAGGGAGAGAGGGAGAGATGGAGAGGGCCCTGCGTGTGACAACGCTTGCCCGCCTTGCTAGCTTGATTCCCTTGGCAGAGTCGAGGAGGTGGGCCTCCGCCCCCCCCCCCCGCTGGAGGTGGTGGTAGTGGTTGTTATCTCAGCGATCCCTTTTCCCCTTTGCCTTTTGCAGGGAGTTGACCAGCTGGCCACTGGTTCTCCGAGGCAGAGCCTGCTTTTTGCCGGTAGCTCCTCTTCAGGTGCAGTCGATGTGGAGGGTGGCCGGGGGGGGGGGGGGCTGGTAGGATTCTTCCTGGTCAGCCGGAAGGGAGGGGCAGCGGGTGGGCGTGCGGGTGTCTCCTGGCTTTCGGGTGGCCTGCCGTGTTGGCAGCCAGTGGGAAGGGCTGGGGAGAGCGAAGCTGCAAGTGGGTCCCCCCCCCCAGAGGTCTGAGTAGAAGTGGCCCTTCTGGAGGGGCTGGGGACCGGGGCGCGACTCTCTCTGGGAGTCACCAGCTGCAGGAGGGGGGGATAGCAGCCGCTGCTGGGACTTGCTTCATTGAGCGCTTCCCTCCCCCCCACTTCAACCCCCTCCCTCCCCGACGTGTCATGGGCTGCATCCCCGTTGTTGCCTCCACAGACGGCGGTCACCCCCAAAGCTCCGGCGTGGCCTCCGCTTCCCCCCGCGAGCCTGGCTCCCTTCACAGGCCGTCCAGCTTCCTTTTCCGCTCGGCGTCGCGGCACAGCACCCAGCGGGGCTCTGGTACGTATCGGAGGAGGGCACCTCCCGTGTAAGAGGAGACACGGCCCGCCTTAAGCGGTGTTGTGGCTGGCCGGTTACGGGAAAGGCCGTTTTCTTTCTTCCTTTCCTTTGAACACCAGTGTAAGGAAACCACGCTGCCGAAGTGCTCAGAGCGGGAGAAGGCGCTTGTGCCTTCCTGGCAAAAGGGCGAGCCGTGGTGCCCGCTTGCTCGTCAAAGGGACTTCTCAAAGGCATTTAAGGTCTTTTTGACGGGTTTTGTGTCGTTCTCATCGATCCTGATGGCAGTGTCCCCACCCGCATGGTTCCTTCTGAAGAACAACAGAAGGGGGTGCTTTTCTGCCATCGCAATACGTGAGAGCAGTGAACTGCTTTCCCCAACGCTGTGACGAGTCACGAGAGCTAATTGCTTATTAGAAAACAACTCTGTCAGCCAGTGGCTGGTCAGATGACTGGGAGTGACAGCCCTGTGTGGAAATAGGCACCGAGCAGTGGTGTCGAACTGTGGCCCTCCAGATGTTCTTGGCCTTCAACTCCCAGAAATCCTGGCCAGCAGAGGTGGTGGTGAAGGCTTCTGGGAGTTGAAGTCCAAGAACATCTGGAGGGCCACAGTTCGACACCACTGTGAGGAATCGAGAACCATCACTTTGTGGGCTTGGAAGGGGCCCCCAAGCCTCACCTGGTTCTGTTCCGCCCCCCCCCCCCTCAGGAGAGGATGCTAGGAATTCACAGCCCTGGGAGAGGCAGGTGGCCACAGGGGTTCAGAAGCCTCCGACTGGAGGAGAGTCCGCCCTCTTCCCAGGGAGGCTGCCGTCAGGGCCAAAGTGAGGGAGAAGGAGGGTTTTGGAAGGAAAGGCCCGTTCCTTGTGTCCAGGCTCTATCTCAGCTCTCTGAGGGAGAACCTGTGAGGGATCTCTGGAGCCCACCGCCCTTTGGGGGCAGGGGGATGGCCGGAGGGCAGCCTCAGGAAGCAGAGGTGCCCTGGGAGCCGGGCAGAGCGGACCAACAGCCTTCCTCCTGGCCTCAGCCCTGCAGATTCAGGGTGCCACCTGTGTCTGTGTGAGAAGCAGGTCCCCCACGGAGGGGCGAGCCTCTCTACCTGCAGCCGAGCCGGGCCGAGGTCTGTCTGTTCCGGCTATCAAAAGTGAGAGGCCCCTGAAGCCGCCCCAGCACTTCCGGCATGCCAAGCTGCACGGATGGCCCCTGGTCCCGCCGGGCTGCGGCCCTTCCCTGATCAGGGAGAAGTGGGTGGATCCTGAGCTTTGTGTCCCCAGGTTCCCTCTCCCCGGATCTCTCCTCTTCTGAGGCTAGCAGTCCCCTGAGGTCACGCACTGGATTCCAGGCAGTGGATGAGCGGGAAGTCACCCTCCAGCTGCGAAAGGTAGGGCGGTTCTAGCCTGCCTCCCCGGCACCTCTTCTGCCCCATAGGGTGGGGGAACCGGCCCTGTGGGGCGTCTCGGCTTAATTCTACAGAGAACCAAAGTCTCGTGATCAAGAGGGCCTTCCGAACCCTCTCTGGGATTTGTCACCCGGAGCCAAAGGGCACTCAGCCAGGGGCTTCCGAGAGGTGTGTGTGTGTATGTGGGGGGGGGGGAGAAGTACCCCTTGGGGCTGTCAAGAGAAATGTTTTGAGCAAGAAGGGGTGGGTGAAGAGGGAAGGCACACCGGAGCGAGAGCAGGAAGGGACACAAGTGAACGGGCCCCAAAGTGGGATCCTCTGCAGTGGTGTCGAACTGTGGCCGTCCAGATGTTCTTGGCCTTCAACTCCCAGAAATCCTGGCCAGCAGAGGTAGTGGTGAAGGCTTCTGGGAGTTGAAGTCCAAGAACATCTGGAGGGCCACAGTTCGACACCACTGCTCTAGAGCTCAAAGCCTCGCTTCCGGGCTCCCCATGGGTGGGTTTCCTGCTGCAGTTGGCTGTAGGGGTGAGGATTGGGGGGGTGGGACGGCACTGGTCCCTGGGAATGGGCCGCAACCCTTTTACGGCAAACGGTGCCTGTACGCTTTCACCTCTGTCCGTCTGCCTGTCCTCCTTCCTTCCTTCCTTCCTTCCTCTTTCCAGGCCATTGAGTCCCAGTTGAACATCAGCCTGGCTGAGGACCTGGGGGAGGCGCTGGCCAACGGGGTCATCCTCTGCCAGCTGGTAAACCACCTCCACCCACGGTCTGTGCCCTTCATCCACGTGCCCTCTCCCGCTGTGGTGAGTGAGCCTTTTTTTGAGCTGCGGGCGGGGGAGACGGGTGCGCCCCCTCCTCGCCAACCAGAGGGTCTCCCAGAGCAGGCTGACTCTGTGCCCCTGGAGGCAGCTGGGTTTGGGTGGGCCCTTCGCCCGTCAGGCCCAGTCAGTGGGGCCAACGTAGCGCGCCCCCACCCCCACCCCCACCCCCGGCTTGTCCCCACCCGTTGCTGTCCTTTCCCTGCAGCCAAAGCTGAACGCCATCAAAAGCCGGAAGAACGTGGAGAGCTTCTTGGCTGCCTGTCGCCAGCTGGGGATCCCGGAGGTGAGGCCCGCTTGGGTGGCAGCTGCTCTGGCCTTGTGCCCGTCTGCAGCCGGGAGGGAGGGAGGGAGGGGAGGGCAGAGCAGAGCCGTGGTGCCTCTGCTGAGGGAGCCCCCCCCTCTGGAAGTGGTCTCCAGCCCACCTGCCCCCAGCCAGTCCTTCCCGGGGTCGTGCCCCCCTCACCCACTCACCTCCTTCCACCCCACCCCGACTTGCACACCCTTTCAAGCAGGGCCGCCCCCCCCGCCTTGCTCGTTTGTGAGCCTGTGTGTGGTTGTGTGTGTCCCTTTCTGTACTTTCGCCCTCCTCCTCCTTGTGTTTTCTCTCCCACCGCTGCAGGTCTTCCTCTGCTCTGCCTCCGACGTTGCCCTCCTCCTCCAAGGCAACAGCCGCGGCTTGCTTCCCCTCCTGGAGGCCTTGTTACTGCTGCTGCTCCCGCCTCCCCGGCCAGCGACGGTGGTGGTGGGGAGGCCTCCTGCCCCGGCCGCCCTGTCCGAGCACCTCGCCGGCTTTGGCCTCTTCTATGTCTGTGTCATGCTGCTGCTCTACCTGGCCTATGCCAAGCTCTTGGGCTGTTGAGGGGGCAGGGGATGTGGAGGCCGGGACACAGAAGGGGTAGGGCCTGGCCCCCCAAGGCGGGAGGGGAGACCTCGGGGAGGCCCTCAGCGGTCCGCCTGCCCCTCTTGGGGTGATTCAGGCTCGGGAGGGAGGGAGGAGGGCAGTGTTCGCAGGAGGGGGCCCGCGCCCCTCCTTTGGGTCTCCTTGAGAGGCAACAGCTCCCCCTCCCCAGAAATTTCATGATGTTTCTTTTTAAAAAACAGACCCCAACCCTTTCCCAGTCACACCCATGCGCCCCTCCCCTCCCCAACTAACTCAGGACCACCCGATGCTCGTGCTGGAGTCGTCCCGCCAGCCACCTGCTCCTTGTCCTGGGGAGGGCGGTGGCTGGGGGGGGGAGACGGAGTTCCCTGGTGCAGCAACGCTGCCCCATGGCCCCTGTGCCTTGTCCCACCACGGAGGTGCCCAGACACTGGAAAGTGTTCCGTGGGAGGGAAGGGACCCCAAGGCCCCTTTCCCTCCCCTCCCCTTCTGTTGCACTTCAGCCACGTTGCACTAAATGCATCAGTGCCTGCAGCGGGAGGGCCAAGCGCCGCCGGTCCTGTCGCTATGAGGAAGGAATCCTGGGGAGAGCCGGGGGGGCATGAAAACCCTCCCCCCACCTCTGTCTTGCCCAAGGGCCGTTGGGCTGCTCCAGGGACCCCATCCTTGGCGGCGGTGGCTGGTGGTGGTGGTGCTGCGGCCACCGCTGCCATTCCCCCCCTTCACGTTGACCAAAAAAAAAAAGGCTACATATTTTAACCAAATCACACCCCTTCCCCAGAGGCACACCCAGAGTGGTTAGAGGTCTCTGCCTTTGTTGGCTGCTTGTACCCCTTCAGCGTGGGGCTTCCCTCGTCCCGACCCCCAGCAGCCATCTCCCCCCCCCCAAGCTGGGTTTTGGGTAGCTGCTGTCCAGGTCCTCGGGTCACCCCCGGGGGCATCCCGGCCTTTGAGCCGAGGCACTTCTGGGTCTCATCCCCCTTCCCGGAGATGAGCCCTGCCCCTCGGTCCCGCAGCTGCCTGGGGAACGATTCTGCCAAGGGTTTTTTACCATCCCAAGTCCTCTGCCCTTCCTGCCGGTGCTGCCCCGGGGGGCGCCCTGCGGCCTTGGAGGCCAGCCCTGGAGACCCTCTGACCTTAATTAAAACATGCAATTTTAGCAGGTCCTGAGAGGGAGGGAGGAGTGGCAAAGCGAAGAAGATGGGAAGGCCAAGGGGAGGCCTCTTGGGCCATTTGACGGTCTTTAGCTCTTGCCCCCAGGCCAGGGGCTGGCTCCTGCTCCCCCTGTTGTCTCTGGTACCCCCATGGAGGCAGGCGGCTCCCTGGACGACAACGGCCAAGCAGAGCTGTCGGTTGGCGGATTTTGACCGTCGTAGCTCGCCCCCACCCTCCCGAAGTGTCCAAGCGCCACTAAGCTGCAGTTGGACGGAAACGCCTTTAAGGCAGGTATAAGAGACCCCAGGCTTCCTTCCCGGGGGGTGGGGGTGGGGCTTCCTACTGGACCCTGTTTCCAAATCTCAGCCACTCGTCTCTCCCTTTGTTGCCTTAAATATATTAAATTATACATATATATTTTATATATATATATATATTATATATGTATATATATTTGGAAAAAAAAAGGAAATTATAGGAATATTGTAAAGATTTTGTCTTTTTACACATGTAGAAATTTGTAAATACTTTGTGCTCTATTTATCATTTTCCTCCTCTTAGGATGGAATTCTTTTTAAAGGGCTCTAGAATTCTCTCTCCACCCACCCCCACCCCCATAATTTCACTTTGGTGTTTGGCTGTGTGCTTCTGTTGTTGTGCCTCATAAAGAGGACACACCTCTGTTTGTTTTTTCTTGCTTTGCTTCTGTATACTGTAAAAGGCCAGGACGTGAATTTCTCCGAAGGACAGCCTCCTCGTTTGTGTCGCTCTCTTTGCTTGGTTCTTCTCCTGTGGTTTTTTTAAAAAAAACAAAACTTGGCTCAGTGGCCGTGTGGGTCCTTTTTGTCTGTTTTTGCCATGCCTGTGTCCAGGGAAGCCGCTCTCCTCCTGTTCTTTCCCCTCCTCAGCAGAGGGTTGTTGCTGTTCCTTCATGCCCCCACCCCAGAAGGAAAAGAGGCCAAGGGTCTCCACCCACCCCTCCAGAGGTGCACGCCTGGACTGCCACGGGTAGGTGGCACGATGGTGGGCCTCTGGCTTGGCTGAGCGCAGGGGCGACCCAGGACTCCTGGCTGCCAACCTGAGCAGGTGACCAGAAGCTGCCCCTGCACCAGAGGGGGGGGCAAGTGTTCCGTGTCTCAGGTGGAACATGAGCGCCCCGTGGAAATGGGGGCCTTGTTTAAAATGTGCCCAGTTGCTCCAAGATCTCCTCTGCAGGTGGGCAACCTTTGAGATGGGCTGCCGTTGTGCTCGGGGCCGGCGGGTGGAGTGGAGAGGCTGAAAGGAAGAGCTGGCCACCAGCCTCTGGGAAGCGGGGAAAGCCACAGCTCCTTGCCTAAAGGGGAGGAGGGTTCCTGCTGCCGCCACCACCACCGCCCCCCCTCCCAGGCTCCATGGGCAGGCAAGGGCTGCCTGGCACAAACTAACCTCTGCCCCTCCCTAGGAGTCGCTCTGCTCCCCCTGCCACGTGCTGGAAGAGGAGGGCCTGCCCCGCGTGGCGGCCACGGTCCGGACTCTCCTGGAAGGAGGCGGCAAGGCCCCCGGGAGGTCCGGGAAGAGCGGGGCGGCCTAGGCCCCCGAGCCCCGGTCCCACATCTCTTCGGACTTCATCACTGCCACCTCGAGGCGTGGATTCGGTTGCCTGGGGAGCTTGGGTGCATGGGAGAGACCGGGAGCGCCTCGCCCGCTGCAGAGCTGTGCAAAACAGGCCGCTCTGCATGGAGGGCGTCTTTGAACGACGGGGTCAAGGCGGTTCACCTCTCTCCAGCCAGGCTCCACTTTTGCTTCAGATCAGTGGGGGTGTGTGTGTGTGAGGTGTCATCCTTGCCTGCGCTCTGGCCCCCAAGAGGGTCATAGGGGCCACGCAAGGGTCCCTCGTGAGTAAGAGGCCGGGAGAGGAGGTGCCCTGTCGGATCCCCCCAAGGGGGAACCTCCACCGATGGCTGGCTGGGGTGGAAGGGGGAGCCCTCGGGCCATGGAGCCCCTCCCCCGAGACCCAGACCTTTGAACCGGACGAAGCTGGTGTGGATGGGTGGCGGCGAGAGGCGGGTTCAAGAGGCATGGCTGGTTTCAGTCCCAAGCCATGTTCCCTCCCAGTTGGCAGCAGCTCCCTCGAAGCACAAACCACTTTCTTCCACCAGATGTATGTATTAAGAGTATCACTCTGAAAAACCAAACCTGGTTTTTGCCCCCAGTGCAAAGTCATGCGCCGAGGGATCCCTGAATTCCCTGTTGCTTACTGTCTGTGGACATAGATGGGGAGCTGTGGTTTGATGGGGATTTGGCAAGGATCCCACATAAAAATCCTGTGAAATAACAAGGACCCGTTTTTGATTCGTGGATCAGCCTTTCCCTTTCTTCTCGGAGGGTCTCCAACTGACCTGGGGTGCGGGTGGAGTCCCTGGGTTCAGGGGACCCTTCCTAGCCCGGGGGGGGGGGGAGACGGTCCACATGATCTTTGGAAGGAATCCAAAAGCAAAGGGAGAGGGGATGAAGAGTCCGAGTCTGGCAAAGCTCTGCTCATCCGTGGGCAGCTGGCCTCCCGCAGACTTCTTCCCCTCTGGAGGGGGCCCCCAACGTCTGGATCTGTTGATTGCCCATTGACCTGATGCATCGGCTGAGGAGGGGATCAAGCCGGCGATGGCAGGGGAAACCCAAGGTCCAGCCTTGCCCGCTTACCTGTTAGCCGGGTCTGACTCAGAAGGGCAGACCAGCCGCCCGCAGGATCCCAGCAACAGGCAAAAGGGCCAACGGGGCCCCGGAGGGCCTTGTGCCCTTTCTCCCGGCAGCCATGGATCCGTTCAGGACAAACCAGGCTGGCCCCGGGCCCCTCTTCCCAATGAACCAGGATGCCAAAAGATTTAAAAGATTTCACTCTGGCCTTTCTCCTTTGAAAGGACCCAAGTGGCTTACATCAGAAAACAGCATTTAAAAGCTAAAAGCAGCGTACTGTACAAATACTGTATTTTGAAAGAAGCAAATATGGTACCACTCTGAAAGATGGCTAAAACAAGCAACATCAAAAACACCATTAAAGGAGTAAAGCATAATTAGGGGGCCAATTAAAAAACGAACAGTGTATTTGTAAGCAATTGCTGATTTGTTGACTATTTGTCCCTTAATATTTGTTGATTCCGGAGACGCCAACAAACATGGAGGGATGAACATTGGCCCGTTTTTATTATTTGTCCCCGCTGGCAAAGAGGGAAGAAGAGGCTGCCGGGCTGGGCTGGCCGGCCTTCTTTCTCTCCCTCTCTGGGCCTGCCGGAGAGAGAGCTCATCCGCCCTCCGATCAGCCCCACAGGCCGGCCGGGCCGGGTCTCCTGCCCGAAGGGGAGCCGTGGCTGCCGATGGCTGGCAGTGGGAAGAGGGCAAGGTAAGGTCGTGGTGGGCAGTGGGCCGGGGGTGCGGGTGGTGGTCTCTGCCTTGCCTGAGGAACCGGTCCGTGGTTCGTTCGTCAAATGTGGGGATACCGGCAGCCTGTCTCCATCCCTAATGACAGCCCACCTAAAAGTCACACTCGGACAGTCAGTCAGGAAGGGAAAGGTCAGCCAAGACGGGGCCAGGCGGGTCTCCAGTGGCAGGGAGTTCCAGGGCCTAAAGAGGCAGCCATCGAGAAGGCCCTCCTCTCCCACCTCCCCCACCAAAGTTGCGCCTGGGAGGATGATGGGGCCAAGAGGAAGGCCTCTCTCCTGATGACGGTCTTCACCCGGTCCTGGAGGTCGCTCGGACCCAAGCCCGTTTGGCACCAAATCCGGCGGCTCCCTTTTGGGTCCGCTGAAGTTTCAGGGCTGTTTCCAAAGGGAGGCCCCGCGCAGGGGGCGCGCACGGCAGACCCCCCCCACCAGCCTGGGAAGGGGCCCGGCCGGCGCACGAGCTTGGACGGGGCGCCGAAGGCACTCCTGGCCACTGGCCGGACCGGGGCGACCCCAACCCGTCACACCTGCCGCCTCTCTCACACGCGACCCTCCCTTAGGGCGGCCCTAGGAGCGAGGGAAGGAGGGGCGCCGCGACCTCACACGGCCGAGCGGGATTCGAACCCCGCGCCGCCGCCGCCGCTGCTCCAGAGCCGGAAGTCGGAGGTGGGCGGGGCAACCCTTCCGGCCGAGGCGCGCCCCCTTTTAAAGACGCCACGTGACCGGCCGGTGACGCTCCACTCACGTCATGGCCCTGACGTAGCCGGCCTGCCTTTCCGCCCACCGCCCCGCTCGCCTAGGGGGAGAGCGACGTGTGACGTCACGACGGCCGCCGCCATGTCCGAGAGGCGAGCCGTGGGCGGGGCAAAGCAGCAGGAGGGGGCGGGGCTCGCTCTCCGCCGGCAGCCAAGATGGCGGAGCTGGACCTGCTGGGCTCGATCCTGAGCTCCATGGAGCCCCCGCCGGGGCTGGGCGACCGCGAGGCCCGCCGGGCGAAGGGTCGGTGGCGGCGGCGCCAAGGGACAGCGGGCGGGAGGCGGGAGCCCCCCCCACCAACGGAACGGAAGGGCCGCGCCGCCCCTTCCCCGTGGCCCCCGCAGGACCCAGGCGTCCGAGCCCCCACCCCCCGGCCGACGCCGCGGCCGTTTCTCCCCCCCTACCCCCGCTGTGGCACCTCAGGATGCCCCCCCCCAATTGGGACCCGGGGCGCCCGGCGGTGGGAGGCGGCGATGGGGGGGGTGGGCTAGCCAAGGCACCTGCCCTCTGCCGCGCCCCCCCCGCCCCGCCCCACCCCAGCTGGGATGACCCTCTTCTGGCTCGGGTTCGCAAAAGCAGGAAGGCAGGCAGGCCAGAGGCCGCCGGGTGCTGACCTTGGCCGGCCGCTTAGGGCGAGCGGGCGAGCGGGAGAGGCAGAGGCGGCGGCGGCGGGGGGGGCAGCATCAGCATCAGCAGCCCGTCCGGGACCGGCCCCCTCCTCCCTCCCTCCCTCTCCCTCTCTGCCGCCTGACCGGCGCCTCCTTTCCTCCACAGAGCAAACGGCCCGCCTGAAGAAGCTGCAGGAGCACGAGAAGCACCAGAAAGCGGAGTTCAGGAAGCAGGTCCTGCTCTGGAGGGGGGGCGGGGATGGGGTTGGGGTTGGGGGGGCTTTTCCCTTGGCGGCCCCTTCCCCAACCCAGCAGGCACACGGGGCGGAGGGGCGGGTGGGTGTTTGGGGGGGGCTGGCGGAAGGCCGACGGGCTCTCCCCTGCTTTGGCCTCACTGGGGTCCCTCTTTGCCTCGGCTTTGCTTCCTGTCCAGATGGAGAAGGAAGTGTCCGGTTTCATTCAAGACAGCGGCCAAACCAAGAAGAAATTCCGGCCCATGAACAAGATAGAGCGCAGCATCCTGTGAGTCCCTCCTCCCAGCGGGCGGGGGGGTGCGGGTGGAGGGGTGTTCCGGGGGGGGGCAGCATGTGAACGACCATTTCTCCTTCAGGGCAGGTGCCCTCCGTCCTTTGGGGCGGCTTTTCCCCGCCTAGGATCTCAGCCTTGCCGTCGTCTTCTCCCCTTTCAGGCACGACGTGGTGGAAGTGGCCGGTCTCACCTCTTTCTCCTTTGGAGATGAAGAGGACTCGCGATACGTCATGATTTTCAAGAAGGTCAGTGGAGAATCTTGGCTTCCCGGCCTTCCTCTCTCCCTCTTTGGACTCTGCTCCCAGGCCCCTGCACGGAGCGCGGTCCTCCTCTTGAGCCCCTCTTTTGCACTTTAGGAATTTGCTCCCTCCGATGAAGAGTTGGAGGCCTATCGCCGGGGCGAGGAATGGGACCCACAGCAGGCTGAGGAGAAACGGCGGCTTAAGGTGTGCTGTTTGCCTCACTGGGAGGTGGGGCAGTGTTGCTGGATGGGGATCCCACCCCAAGCCCATTTTTAGGAGGAGATTCATATTAAGAGGTGGGAAAGAGCGACGGGATAATGGGCTGCTTGAGACACCCACCACCACCAAAAAATACCTGATTCTCAGGTGTCGCATAGCCCCTTCAGGAAAAGTCAAAGGTCACCTGCTTCTCTTCTGAGTTTTACTTCCGGCAGAGCGAGGGACAGCCCGAAGATGCTTTTAGCTGCCCGAAGAGAGAGGGGGTCCTTTCCCAGTTCCCTCCAGAGTGCCCCGACAGCGTTCCCCAGCCCCTGGGCAAAAGAGATGGGCTGTTCCCAGTTTCTTACTGGCTTCCTTTCCTGTTTCCTGGATGCCTGGCAGGAGCTGGCACAGAAGCAGGCAGAGGAGGAGGCGCTGAAAGGGCCGACGGTGGTGAACCCAAACACGGACTACAAGGACAAGTACAGCCACCTCATCGGAAAAGTGGCTGCCAAGGATGCCGCCCACGCCATGGAGGCCAACAAGGCCTACGGCTGTGGTGAGTCCCCCTTGCGTAGCTGCATCTGGAAGGGGGCAGGTGGGGTGGGGACTCCGCTGGCCCTGAACCGCTTGGGCCTCCTCTCATCCCTTCCCCCTTTTGCCTCCCAGTTCCTGTTGCCAACAAGCGGGACACTCGCTCCATCGAGGAGGCCATGAACGAAATCCGCGCAAAGAAACGCCTGCGCCAGAGCGAGGACGAGAGCGCTGTGCTGTCCTCGAGCAGCTCCTAGGAGCGGCGGGGAGTGGCCTCGTGCCTTCTGGGTGCATTTGACTCTTTCAGGGATTGCTCCTGCCATTTGGGGGGTCCCGGATGGGGGGTGGGGAGGGTTGTTGCAGTGCCTCCTTCCTTGGCCCCCTCCGCTGGGTTCCCTCCCCACCTTTTCCTTTTCAGTCTTTGGCGTTTTGTAGCCTATGAGTGCATTTTACTATTAGAAAGAAAGGACATGCTATTTTAAAAGTTTTATTGTCTTGGTGAAAAAGAACCAAGATGGGGGGGGGCCTAGTAAGGTATAAATGTGCATGCATGCACACACACACACACTTTGAAGGTGTGTTGGTAAATAAATAATATATGCTTACCCTTAAATTGTCCCCCTTGTGTGTTATTAAAGGCCTGTCACTCGCCTGTTACTTCTTTGGTTGGTGGAGAAAGTTCTGCTCCGCCTGGGTTTCTCTCCGGAAGGTTTCTCCTTAGGGAAAGATTTTCCCATCTGAAACCTCGCCCGTTCCCAGCTGATTTCTTTTGGGCAACAAAGGGGCTTCCTGTGGGGCTGCAGTGTTGCCTCTGACCCACTGAGGGAGACACCCCCAACACACACACACACACAAACATACACACACTTGGGCTCTCCGTTGCCAGTAGAGCTGTACTGCCCCCTTTCTTGCAGTAGGTGTCACTGTCCCCCTTCCACAGTCTTCCCTAATGGTCATAAGGCATCCACCCTGGTCCTTGCGCCCCCCCCCCCCAGGCTGGGTTGGCTTTATGGGCAGAAGCCTTTCGTCCTCAGCCAGAGTGACCCACCTCGGGGATAGTTGTCGGGTGAGGGAGTGAGCGCAGCCGCTCTTCTTCCTGTGCCCTTCCCTGGCAGGGCTGCCCCGCTTTTATTATGTGTGTAAACAGGATTGCCTTCTGTGGCTTGGCTGTGGGGCAGTGCCAGCCGCGCCACCATGCGATTTCTGTCCCTGTGGAATCTTACAAATCCTGCTGGCAAATTTTAGAGCTTTGTTGGCAGGGGGGCCACTGTGTTGGGGGGGAAGCAAAGTGCTTCGCTGTGTTCCATTAAGCACCAGGGAGGAAGGCTGCGCGATCCTTTCGGCAGGAGCAGCTAGGGTGACCTTCACTCTTGTGTTCAGAGGAAGGAAAGGGGGGTTGAGGGAGAAGGACAGCGGTTTTGGAGGAGAGGTTGCCGTCTGGGTGGGGAACGTGTTTCGGCAAGCAGCCTGCAGTTCATGGTGTTCAGTGCAGTCAGGGCTAGTAGGTGACCTTAAAGGCAGAGGGGCAAAGTCTGCCATGGGCTACTAGCCATTATGGCTGCAAACTCAGTTGTGGCCTTCCTGGCCTGCTGGCAGCCTTCAGGCAGGGCCCTGCAAGAAATGGGAGGCCGGACAGGATGACCCGGTCTCCTGGCTTTTCTGAGGGGGAATTGCTGGCTGTGCACGCCGACCCCCTTTGGTCTCTGCCTCTCGCTGTAGAATGGGTTCGGCAAACCCGAAGGCTTTGCAGGGGAGGGAGGAACAAGGGAGGAACCCCCCCCCCCGACTTCCTGATTGCCCTCAAGGGAAGCCTTCCCAGCCTCACCCAGTGTGACCAATCCCTCCAGAACTGCCCCGGCTGTGGACAGTGCACGCAAAAGAGAAAGAGTCCCTGGGAACAGATGCTGCCCTTTCAAAGCTTCCGAGGGAAGGCAGCCAAAGGCTTGGAAAGGCACGACAGGCTCCCCCCTCTACTCCCCGCCCTCCCCGCAAAGCAACGACACACAAGTGACACGGTCTGGCACCTTTTGCTGCCTTTTTATTCAGTGCCCCGAGGTAGGTTTTGGGGCAGGCTCTTCAGAGGGGGTGTTGTGTGCATGTTCATGCAAGAGCCGGAATGCAGGAACCACGATGGAATCTGGGCCGCTCTGGTGAAGGTTCCTGCCAATCTTTTGCATGCGAGGCAACAAGTGCAGCGTCTCAGGGAGGTGGAAGTTGGCACGGGCTCTCCCGAGGCGGGGCGGCCACTGTGGGTCGGCGTCTTCGCTTACTTGGCCAAGGGGTGCCGGAACTTGCGCCCGGCGAAATGGGCCTTGTCCCCGAGCTCTTCCTCAATCCTGCAGATGGGAAGATGGGGAACTTGATTTTAGCTGAACTGGTAAAATTAAGAAGGGCAGAACTAGAGAGTGACCCTCCCAAGTTCTTTGGCCACCTTTTCCCAGGAGGGGGGGACTCTCTTGTCCGCTCACCTCATCAGCTGGTTGTACTTGGCCAAGCGCTCTGACCGGCAGGGGGCTCCAGTTTTGATCTGCAAAAAGGCACCCAAACATTGTCAAGGCACGTTAGAGGAGGGGACAGAGAGTCCGAGGGGCCCCCAAGACCTCCAGGTGAGTGCCAGTCTCTCTCTCTCTCTCTCTCTCTCTCTCTCACCTGCCCTGTGCACAGCCCCACCACCAAGTCAGCAATGAAGGTGTCCTCTGTCTCCCCGGAACGGTGGCTCACCATCACACCCCAGCCGTTGCTCTGGGCTAGTTTGCAACTGGAAAGGAATAGAAGAAGGAATCGGTGGGGGCGCTCGGGAGGCCAGCTAGTCTGCCTGCCCCCCACACACACACCAAGGGTCCTAGAACAAGAGGGACCTTCAGCCTCCCTAAAGGCTTCTGCTTGCCCAGCTCGCAAGCAGGCCGTCTGTCCGTCCACCGGCCCTCGCCCCCGGGAAGGACTCACGCCTGGATGGACTCTGTGACGGAGCCAATCTGGTTGACCTTCAGCAGGAGGCAGTTGCAGGCCTTCTGCTCCACGGCCTTCTGGATGCGCTTGGGGTTGGTGACGGTCAAGTCGTCCCCCACGATCTGGATCTGGACCTTAGTCAGGAAGCTCTTCCAGGTCTCCCAGTCATCCTGGTCGAAGGGGTCCTCGATGGAGACGACTGCAGGGCAAGACGGGGAGTGAGCATAAAGGCAGAGCTGCCTCGTGGGGCGGCGTCCCTTCAGCTCAGTTGGGCTTAGAGGAGCAGAGAGCCCCTTATGCTGCGGTGGGGGAAGGCTGGGGACCCAACCCTGGGAAGGTGAGGGATTGCAGGGGTGTTCCTGAACATACACAGAGGGCCAACGTTGCCCTCCCCGCCGACCTGTGCCTTTCCAGAAGGGGGCAAGGGGAAGAGCCAGGACAGCCAACTCCAGCCAAGCCCTTCTGGCTCTTCAAGGGTCAACTGGCGCGTGCAGGGGATTGTCTCCCGCTCCGTCATATGATTCAGGGGAACAGCCAAGCCTCCCTCTTTCTCACCCGGGTAATTCTTGATGAAACTCTGGTACAGTTCGCCCAGCTTCTCGCCGGTGATGTAGCGGTTCGGGTCATCGGGGGACTTGAAATCCAGGTCGTATTTGCCTTTGCGGAAGAATTCGGAGGCGGCCACATCCATACCAATGACCACTTTGTCCGGGTAGCCGGCTTTCTCGATGGCACTCTTCAGCAGCTCCAAGGCTAGTGGAAGTAAAGGCCAGGCCAGAAAGGGTGAGGGAGGGGAGATTAGGAAACTGGGCACGTGAACCACCTATCCAAGAAGCTCCAGTGGGTCCAGAGAAGATCTGGGTCTCCTTTCGTGGACCTTTCTGGGTTGGGCAGGGTGGGGTGACTGTGATGGCAGAAGCCCATGTTTCTTCCGGAGAAACTGGCTGAGGGCAAAAGCATCTCTCCAGCCTCTGCTTTCTGGAGGCAGCCGCTGCTCAACATCCTCTGTTCTAAAGACGAACGGGGTGGGGGTGGGGACAGCAAACAGCCTTCCTGATTTCTCTCATGTTCCCAACAGCCTGGCACTGGTCGGCCCACTTTACACAGGTGAAGCCCACCCAGGCCTTTCCCTTTCCTGTGCCAAGCGGCTGCCCGCGGGCTTTCCCTGCAACCCGGGGCTCCTGCATTTACGGCAGCCAGGCAGCCCCTCCGAGGCCTGTCTGCCTTGCCTTTGGCCTTTCTGGGGGTTCCAATTACAGCCTCTGAGCTAATTCTGGCCCCAACATTTAAAGGGCAAGGTGAGCCTAACTGGAGGGAGGGGGGCCATGAAACACAAGCCCCACTCCCCCCCCATGGCTAAAAGTAGCCTCTGGAGGCTGGGTGGCTTCTGGCTCCCTGCAGGCAGGTGGGTTGGTGGGTGAGCTGGGAGGGGGGGGAGCTGCTCCTCCTCCTCCTCTTCTCCTGTACCTTCGTTGTTCTCCAGGATGTTTGGGGCGAATCCACCTTCATCGCCCACGTTGGTGGCATCCTTCCCGTACTTGCTCTTGATGACGCCTTTCAGGTTGTGGTAGACCTCGGCCCCGATCCTCATGGCTTCTTTGAAGTTGCTGGCCCCCACGGGCAGGATCATAAACTCCTGCATTGCCAGCTTGTTGCCAGCATGGGAGCCCCCGTTGATCACATTGAAAGCCTAGAAAGTGGGGGAGGGGTGTGGGGGGGACGGTTAAGATCTGGGACGCGCCCCCCCCAACTCTACCCCTCTCTTCCCTGCCTTACAGCTCCCATGGGTCTCTCTTAAGAAAAAGCCTCCCCGTCTCCCGGTGCCCTCCTGCCACGTGGGGGAGAAGGGAAGCTCCCCCGGGGACGGCCAGGACCCAGCGGCCCCACGGGGGAAACCGAGGCAGGGCTCTTTTCCTCCGGCCCCCTCCTTTGTGGGGCCCCGTTTTACCTTGGAGCCCCAAGGGGCTCCCCATCGCCCTTTCCCCCAGCCAAAGCAGCCCCCACCCCGGAAGAAGCGACCACCCAGCTCCAACGTTGCAAAGCCCCTCACACTGGAGGGCCTCGGTTCCCCTCCCTGGCTCCCCGCAGTGGGTGTCCCTGATGGCCCTCCGTCCTCTGGTGCCCGGTCACTCACGGGGACAGGCAGGATGAGTTCCTTGTTCCCAGCCAGGTCCGCGATGTGGCGATAGAGGGGGACTCCCTTCTCGGCTGCGCCAGCCTTGCAGACGGCCAGGGAGACCCCCAGGATGGCATTGGCCCCAAACTTGGCTGCAGGGAGGGAGGGAGGGAGGGAGGGGGGAGCACAAGTGAGGAAAGAAGAGGAGGGGGGATGGCAGGAGGGGCCCCTGGTGATCCAGGGGCAGACGAGGACAGCCGGTGGAGGTTCATGCGCACACACACGAATGCCCGCACGCCCCACCCCTGCCATTCCACGTTGCACCTACATTTGTTTTCAGTGCCATCCAAGTCAATCATCATCTTGTCGATCTTCTCTTGTTCAACAACGCTCAATTTCTAGTGGAGAGGAGAGAGAAGGGGGACGCGTCTGCCTAGGCTGATCCGCCACACAGACATTATGAACCTGGAGAAAATGGACCCTCAGCTCGAGGGCTCGATTTAGCAGAAAGCCCGTAAACAGGCTGAGCTTTAAATTTGGTTCTTAGGATTCAGCACCAAGGGAACCCAAAACCAGTCTCAGGGGAGGCTGACAAAAAGAGGGGTTGGCAAAAGGCCGCTGCTCAGAGGGGCCCCCCACCCACCCACCCACACAAGGAAGGGTACCTGGCACTCCTGGCCACCAGCCGGGGGGGGCGGGGGGGGCTTTTCGGGTCATGAAGCGGATGAAGGATTTTCTTAACCCACCCATCTTCTCCCTTCCCTCCCTTCCCCCATGGAAAACCCCGGGGGTCTGGGCTTCCAGCTGGTCTTGCTTTGCCCATGGCCTCTGGAGAGAAGGGCTCCTTCTGGAGGGTTGCGGGACCTGCCACCCCCACCCCCACCCCTTTGCCCAGAGAGGGGAAGACCCTTTTTTGCTTGCTTGCTTGCTTGCAACAGGCCCACTTGGAGAGCAGTGGTGAGTCAAGAGCAGCAGAAAGCCCGGGGCTCAGTGGCTGGGAGGGTGGCCTCCTCATCCGGTGCTCCAGGGGCCGAGCGAGGGCTTCATAGGGGGTGGCCTTGGGCCCCCTGCCGGGCTCCTCTCGTCTTAGGGGCCGAGCGCCTCTCAGGGGGGCACGTGCGTGCTGGCAGCTCCTGCTCACCTTCTCAATCAGGGCGGGGGCGATGGTCTTGTTGATGTGCTCCACGGCTTTCAACACCCCTGCAGGAGAGGCAGACGCTCAGATGGTGAAGGGAACAAAGGGAGGGAGGGAGGGAGGGAGGGAGGGAGAGGTGCTTGAGAACTGCAGGAGGGGGCAGAATGTGGCCAAAGAGGAGATTCCCACCCCCACCCCCCAAGCAGGAGCAGGTATGGGGACGCCTCTCAGGCTAGTGGAATAATCTCCCAACTCAGGCTGTTGAGCCGTTGGGTGTCCCAAGGAGGAGGGACGGGGTCCAACGTGGGCAAGACCTGCCGTGCGGGACCTGAGCAGAACAGCCCCTGGTCAGCGTCTGTCCTCCCTCCTTGATCAAGAGGCCGCTGGTCACCTCCAGAAATCTGTTTGAGCCACCCCGGTTGGCCAGGCAGGACTGCCTCTGGCAAGGGACACACGGTGCCCAGGGGCCAGAAAACAGGAGCCATTCGAAGCCTTGCAGGGCACCCCTTCCAACCCAGGATGGCACCTGTGTGTTCATGAGCCGCCGGAGGTGGGGAAGCCCGCCCTTCCGGCTGGACCCAGGCGGGCAGCCTTCCCTAGAAGACCCTGCCTGTGGGCCACCCCCACCCAACTGCAAAACTCACCACCCTCTTTCCCTCTCCCCCCCCCCAAGCCCTTCCGCCTCCCTGGCTCCTCTCCAATGGGGGGGGGGAATGGCCCTTCTGGCCTCCTGTCCCCTCCGCCTCCCCGCTCACCTTTGCCCAGGTATCTGGCTTTGTCTCCATCCCGGAGTTCCAGGGCCTCATAGATGCCGGTTGAGGCACCGCTGGGAACAGCAGCCCGAAAGCGGCCTGGTGGGGAGAGGAAAACGTCCGGTCAGCCCTTGCCCTCCCCCGCCCGCTCGCCCCCCTGCAGAGGCAGGCAGGCCCCTAGCACCCCTTCCTTCACCCAGACGAAGATCCAGCTTGCCCCCCACCCCACCCCACCCCACCCCCCGGTGCCACTCACCCTTGGCCGTGTGCAGATCAACCTCCACCGTCGGGTTGCCTCGAGAGTCGAGGATCTCACGGGCGTGGATCTTCTGGATTGACATGGCTGTGGGGAAGGAAGGAGGCAGGTGATCCATGGGGCTCCGGGGGGTGGGGGGTGGGGGAGAGGAAGTCGGGCTGAGCCAGCAGCAGGCACGGCTCCCGGCCCGGAACCCTCCTCCTGGGGTCCCTTCCCAAGTCACCCCCCTGCCTTTTCCAAGGGAGTTACCACGGGGCCATCACATGCACCCTCCCCTTCCCAGACCCTCTTTGCCAGCTGGTGGCGGGGGGGGGCTTTGTCTTGCATGCTGCGAGGGGGAAGGGAAGGGGCAGCTGCCAGGACTATAAATAGCCTTCCCTCTCATTCACAAACACACACACACACACACACACACACAGACTCTGTGTGTCCCCTTCCCAATCCAGGCAGGAAAAGGTCACCCCTCTAATGCAAGGCACTCAGGATGCTGCAGTGGCTGTCTCGGGGGGGGGGCATCGGGAGGGTCCCTTGCCGGCACCCCCACCTTGCAACCTCAGACCCATCTCTGCCCCCTCACATTTCTGAACACTTGCAATACCCTTCGGAACTGCAAAATAAGCCTCTGGCGGCCAAAGGCTCCTACCCACCCGGTCAAGTGGAGGGGATCGTTCAAAAGGGAAAGCAAAGCAGGGGTTTTGCTCCAAACTGGCCGATCACCTATGGGGGTCTCCCTTTGAGGTGGGCGGCTGGGAAGCCTAGTCCAGAAGCCCCCCCCCCCGCCCTCCCTGTCTGCAGCTGCCAATGTATTTCAAGCCTGGGGTTGCCTGGGGAAGTGCTCCAGCAGAAGAATACCTCCCCGCACGTCCTGGGCTACCTACCCCCCACCCCCTGCCACACCTGGGAGTGACCCCCTGTGCTCCCTCTCCCCAGGGAAGACTCACTCGCTCACTCACTCACTCGCTGGTTGCTGTGGGGATGATGTGGGGGGGTCAGTGGCTGCAGCAGGGAGATGCCGGCAGTGCCCAGGCTGGTCTCTGACGCCTGGCCTTTATACTGGGGAGATCTGGTGACAGTCCCGCCTACCCTCTGTCCCATTCGGGGCCCTCCTCCCAAGCAGGCCGGTGGGAGGGCAAGCCGGCGAGGGGGCCGGGCAGGCCGGAGGGAAGAACGGGATGGGACCAAGGGGGGCAGACAGGTGGCACACACCTTCCCCCTCCCCCATGGCTGCTCAACAGCCCAGCCTTGTCCATTCCCCTCCCAGGGAGTCAAGGAAGGAGGAAGGGATCCTGCCCCCCCCGTGTCTCCCCCCCCCCAAATTTACCTGGCTGTGCTTTGTGACTCTGTCCCTGCAGGTAGGGCTGAAAGGAGACATGTAGGCAAAGGGCAGTTGGGTGGGTGGGGGACAAGATAATGTTGCACTTCATTGACTGACTAACAATTGTATTTCAAGTTGAGTTCCCCCAGAATAAAAACCATTTTCTCTCCCCCCCCCATCTTTGCCAACATGCTGAGAAAGGGGGGGGGTAAGACAGTGATGGTCTGTGGAGACTGGCCACTCTGCCCTGAGTCACCTCCCCCTCCCCTTGCAGAAGGACTTCCTCTGGGGCTTTACCGGGGGGGGGCTGAGAAAGAAGGACCCCCTGCCTGCCGTCCCAGACAGCCTCTGCTGTTGCAGCTGTCCTGGGGGAGGCCAGGCCAGGCCCGAAAGCGCCTCTGGAAAGAAGGACTTCAACCTGACGCCAGACACGGGTCTCGGATGCCCCCCCTGCTCTGCCCAGTGCCTGCCCGCCTGCCCAGCTGGAGCGTGACGTGGTTCGTGACCCAGGCCTGTGCCCCGCTGTGTGCCAAGGGGCAAGCCTGGCTTGAGCAGGGAAGGGCTGCTCTGCAGAACCTTGCACCACCGCGTTTGGGTGCCTGGCTGGGTCAGAGCCCGAGGGAGAAGGTGGCGCTCAGCATCCTGCCTCCCAGTGGGAAGGAAGGAGAGAGGGAGGGAGGCTGGGCGCAGAAGGGGGGGTCCTCTCCCCTCCCCTCCCCTGCAACGGGTGTTTTGGGGCGAGAAAAGAACCTGCAGAAAGAGCTCAACCCAGCCTCTGTGTGCGGAAGGAGCCTCTCCTCTGCGGGTGACCCTGACCTCCTCTCTTTATTCCTCTCGTTGCCTGTGAAAGCTATGATGCCGGTGACGGTGAGTGCCTGCCTCTCATGGGGGCAAAGGCATGCAAGCATTTGGAGCAGCAGGTGAAAAAAAGGTTCTCTCATCGGATGGACCTCCAAAACGTGGCCTCCGACTGAATGACACGGGATGTGTCTGTGGAGGTGGAGGTAGGCTACTTCAGTTGTCAGGATTTGCCCCTCACACTTGCCACTCTTCTGGAGTGGAAATGGAAGCAGGTGGGTTGATTGGGGGGGGGGAGATCCAGGGTATGAGCGGCGTTCATGGCCAAGCTCCGACCGTCCTGGGCTTCCCCTCGGTGTGGCTGAACCACCCTCCCTGCCGGGCCTTTTGCAGGGCTGGAAGGGCCACGGAATGCTGCGGCCCCCCCACTCCCCTTTACCCACGAGGTGCTCCCTGGCAGGATCCTGTCCTCTGGCCACCGTTCTCCACTGCCCAGCGCCTCCCAGACACCCCCACCCCCAGAAGGAGCAGGTCCCTCCTCTAATGTCTTGGCCTAAATTTAGAGCGCGCTAAATGTCAAAGGGACCATTCCAAGCCGCCGCTTAAAGGACGAGCCGGTAACCTTAGCTCCTGCTCACCTTTCACAGGCCTGGAATGGGGGGTCCCACCTCTGGGGGGGGGCTGTGGAGGAGCCCCCTGCCTCCCCCCAAGGCACCCAGGATCCTTGAGCCGGCCTCCAGGGCGGGTGGGGGTAGGGAGGCAGTCTGATAAAGGTTCTGGGGGTTGGAATGGGAAGACTCGAGGTTTGGAACACGAGCTTAAGGTTCAGCCTCTGGTGCTTCTGGCAGAAATCAAAGGTGAAGCGGATCCCTCCTAAGAGGAGCTGCAGGGAATGATGCATGGATGCAAAGGAGACCTGAGGCGCGTTGGGAGGCCAAATGCAGTCTTGCAAAGAAGGGCTGCAGAAGAGAGAAGCTTCCATCCCCCCCCCCCCAGGGATGTCTGAGAAGAAGAGTGCCGCGGGCCTTCCCCAGCTGTCCATGCAGGGGAGGGGGAGGCCTTTCTCTCCCCTTGGGATGGCCTCCGAGGGGGGGGGGGAGGCTGCGCCAGGCAAAGGTCACGGGGCTGTAGTTTCCCGTCTTGCCCTTTTGCCCATGACTCCTGGCATGGGGTTTCATTGGGGAAGGCAGTGCCTGCTTATGGGGTTGGCAGGTGGGGGGGGGGAAGGGTGGCAACACCTTTCAGGCCGAGCACGTGGCGCCATCTGGTGGAGAGTCCTGATTTCTATCCGTTTTCCATTTGCAGGATCCTGCCATGACATGCAAGAGGCTTCAGAGTTAGAAGAAGACCAGAACCATCTTGCACAGACAGCCTAAAGTGGCCGCACGGAGGGAGACCCCAAAGAGGAAGACACGTGGGACAGGTTACTGGGGGAGGGGGGAAGAGAGCAGCAGGCACCTTTTCCCTCCTGAGGTTCAGGAAACGCTGGAAACAGGAGGAGTTAGTCCCCCCAGATGCTGCCAATATTTTTATTTTCTTGTTCTCCCTCTCCCTCTCTTTTTCTTTTTTCTTTTTTCTAAATCACCACATGGTCCTAGGTATTGTTATGTAGGGTCTGTGGGATTTTTCAGTTTAAACTCGTAAATCGCCCAGAGGAGGGCATGCCTTAAGCTTAAGGGGATGTCTTCGGACAAAACGCCGGCTCTACGGCTTGAAAACACGATGAGCACCACCCCCTCGGGTCGGACGCGACTGGACTAAAAATGTCAAGGGGAACCTTTACCTTTACATGAAACAAAGGAAGGAAGGAAGGAAGGAAGGAAGGAAGGAAGGAAGGAAGGAAGGAAGGAAGGAAGGAAGGAAGGAAGGAAGGAAGGAAGGAAGGAAGGAAGGAAGGAAGGAAGGAAGGAGGGAGGGAGGGAAGGAGGGAAGGAAGGAAGGAAGGAAGGAAGGACTGATGGTGGATAGAAGGAAGAAGGGACTGATGAAGGAAGGAAGGAAGGAAGGAAGGAAGGAAGGAAGGAAGGAAGGAAGGAAGGAAGGAAGGAAGGAAGGAAGGAAGGAAGGAAGGAAGGAAGGAAGGAAGGAAGGAAGGAAGGAAGGAAGGAAGGACCGATGATGGATAGAAGGAAGAAAGGACTGATGAAGGAAGGAAGGAAGGAAGGAAGGAAGGAAGGAAGGAAGGAAGGAAGGAAGGAAGGAAGGAAGGAAGGAAGGAAGGAAGGAAGGAAGGAAGGAAGGAAGGAAGGAAGGAAGGAAGGAAAAGAGAGTGGAAAAAGGAAGGAAGGAAGGAAGGAAGGAAGGAAGGAAGGAAGGAAAGCAAGGGAAGGAAGGAAGGAAGGAAGGAAGGAAGGAAAGCAAGGGAAGGAAGGAAAGCAAGGGAAGGAAGGAAGGAAGGAAGGAAGGAAGGAAGGAAGGAAGGAAGGAAGGAAGGAAGGAAGGAAGGAAGGAAGGAAGGAAGGAAGGAAGGATCATCCCCCTTTTGGGATGCTGGATAAGGCAGGCAAAGGGGAAGCTGCCCTGGTGCCAATCTTGTTATCGCCTAGGTACTGTAAAAAAAACCCACTCTTTTTTTTATTTATCTGGTCCTTTTAAACAGACCTGCTTTGTTGACCTTTGCTCTTCCCACTGTATTTGCCTAACTATATACTTTGAAGGTAGAAGAGAGAGAGAGAGAGAGAGAGAGAGAGAGAGAGAGAGAGAGAGAGGGAGAGAGAGAGAGAGAGAGAGAGAGAGAGAGAGTGAGTGTGTGTGTGTGTGTGTGTGTGTCCCCCACCCCGATCCACAGAGACAGACAGCGTCTTTACTAGCTCCAGCTCAATGGTTTGGATTCCCCCCCCCCCCGGATGTAACGAAAGATTTTCTGTCTGTTCCGACATCTTGTGAATCAAGCAAGGGGCATGGACGTGGGTCTGTCCTTGCCAGGCTTTGCCCCAGATTCGCCAGAGCAATGGGGCAAAGGCGCCTTCTGCCCCTGGAGCTGGACTGGGAGGGAAGGGGAGGTGCAAAAAGACAAGCACCCCGTTTCTTAACCACTAGCCCCCCTCCATGGGGTACATAGTCTCTAGATCCCCCCCCAATTCTATACCCACAATCTACTGGGGCAGCTGCCGGTTACCTCCAGCAAGGCAGGCCTGTCCCCCACAAACCCCCAGGCCCCGTTGCCATAGTGACTCGCTCCATTACCCAGAGTTCTCCAGGGCCCGACGGCCCCAAATCAGCCCCCCTCGTGGGCCTAGTCTCTCCCCCCCCTTTAACCCCCTCTCCATCCTTTATTGCCCCAAGCCCCCTCCCCACCAAAACAGACCCTCCCTTCTTGGCTGCCATTTTCTAGAGCTCAGCCCTCCCCCACCAAAACCCCAGCATTTCCCCACAAGGGAGTGGCTGAGGGGACAGCCCCCCCCCATTTGGAGCCAGGATCGCGAACCCACACTTACACCCAGGAGGTGACGACCACATTTAGGGTGAAATATGGCATCTGGGGGGCAGTGTGTGGCACAGGCGGGGGCCCGGCTCTGTAAGAACCCCCCCCAGTCCACACCTACCCTCATGGGTTTGCACACACTGGCCTCACACCTTTCTTGAACCCTGGCAACGACTCAGCAAGAGGCAGATTGGTTTTCTTCCCCCCCTTTTTTTTGCACTGGGGGGGACAGCGGGGGCAAGGGCCGGTGCGTCTGAGTCCCCTCCTGACCCAAGGGGGGTCCTTCTGTGCTGGGGAGCTCCTTCTGACTTATGGCTGCCCTCACAAGATGTCCCTTGAGATGGTCAAGGGGCCGTTGGCTCTGGCCATCCCTGCAAAGGGGGGGGGTCCGGGGTAGGACTGGGATTTTAACCCAGGTCTCCTGGTCTTGCGTCCTGACCCCCCCCCGAGCTCTGGGGGGGGGGGTTGACCATCCAGAGCAAGGACTCTGCCTTAAACCCTGTTGGGCCGCTTTCCAAGGCTCCCGCTGAAGGCTGCTGTGTAAGTCAAAGGCTGTCGCACTCTGGCACGAACCTCCTGGAGCGACCGGCGCCCCCGGCCTGACTTCAAACCTCTTGCTTTGCTTTGGTCGCTCCTTTGTGGAGCTCACCCCACCACCACCACGTTCCGGCCAAGGGACCCGTTCTATTCCCCCCATTCCCCCCTTCTTTTCCTCGCCCTCACCTGTGGTTGCCGCTGAGGGTCAGAGCACTGGTGTCTCCTCTTGGTGTCCAGGGAGCCACTGGGCCACCCTCCAGCCCCTTCAGCCACTGAGGCCCCTGGCATTGTGACATCAATAATGGTGCCCACCCACCCATCCCCGGTTGCCCGGTTGCGGGAAGGCTGGGGGGGGGGGGAGAGAGGAAACAATTCCTCTGGGTTTTAACTCTACTAAGAGTATTTTTATTTATTTATTTATTTATTTATTTATTTATTTATTTATTTATTTATTTATTTATTTATTCATTCATTCATTCATTCATTCATTCATTCATTTATTTGAATTTATATCCCGCACCATCTGGCAACCAGGCCACTCTGGGCGGCTAACAACAATATAAAGAATAAAATTAAAAAGACAATAAAAATTAAATAACATATGACAAATGGGATAAATTAAAACAGATGGCAATAAAAAGGTGGTAAAAAAGGGTGATGGAGAGGATGGCAAAAAGGATGGTAAAAAGGGAGGGCGAGATCCTAGCGCTCCAGGAAAGCCTGGTGGAAGAGCCAAATCTTCAATGCTCGTTTGAACCCATCCAGCAAGGGTGCCAGGTGGGGATCCCAATAGGCAGGTTGTTCCATAGGTGGGGGCCAACCACGGAGAAGGCCCGGTTTCTTGTTCTTTCCCTCCGGTTCTGTCCTTCGGGGTCAAGGCCCTCAACCCCCCTCCCTGTGAAGAACGGGTACTGTATTACGGACAGATCTGGCCGAGAGCAGGCATTCCAATAGGTACCGAGGTCCTAAACCATTTAGGGCTTTGAATGTTATCATCATAACCTTGAAGTCCATGCGGAAACGAACCAGTAACCAATGAAGGGTGGCCAGAGTGGGGGATATTGCTGGAATTTCTTCACCCCATTTATTAATCCGGCTGTTGAATTCTGGACCAGTTTAAAGTCTCTGCATCAACCGGAGTAGGTGAACCTCATGGTTCAGTTCAGCTGAAGGCAGGTGTGCTGTCTTAGCCTTGCCCCAGAATGGGGGGGGGGCTCCTGGTTCCCAACCCTCCTTGCCCAGTTCCCCTCCCCTTTGAACCCTTGCTTGCAGTAGAAGCAGCATAAACACTACCTTTGCAGGGAACCCATGTGGCTGGACAGCCGGCATCTTGCTCCCCCCATAACCCCCTCACATGCCTTCCAGGTTCAGTCCTGGCAATCGGCCCCCTCCCCACCAGTCAGGAGGTTGTGATCAAGGGGGTGTGGCACAGAATCCCCCCCCCATCAAGTCAGGCAACTGTTGGTCTACAGGCAGGGGGGAGGGAGGGGGCTAAGCTTGCAAGCTTTCCTCTGGGCAGGGAAGGGGCTTCCCCAGACGTTGACTGCCTTAATGTGATCTTAGGACCCACTTATTTTTCTGGTGGGCTCTCAGTGTTTTATATTTTTGCCAACAAGTAAGGACTTGTTTGTTTGATTATGCACTTTTCTGACTTAGCCTTTTTTAAATGAGTTGCATTAATGGATTTTAGAGTTTGATTATTTATTACCTTTATTGACTTCCTTGTATTTGTTTTTATTGTAAACTATTTTGATTTTTTTTAAAATGAAAGGTATATAGAAATACTGTAAAATAGATCGATGTAAATAATCAATAAATAATTTTAACATCACCACTACTGGCTGGGGGGGGGGCAGAGGCTAGGAGTTAGATTCCCCCCTGCCCCCGGCCTCCTTGATAGAGGCTGGGCTGGATGATCCGTAGGGTCCCTTCCAGCTTTGCAGTTCTATGATGATAATGAAAAGGCAAATTTATGAGCTTCCACAGCTACTGCAGCCACACACCCTGATCTACGCTGCAGTGCATTTTAAGGCAAAGGCGGAAGGAAGGAGAAGACCGAAACAGGTTATCCTGCCACCTTTCAACAGCTGATATCTTGTTCTGTCCTGGATGAAAGATGGGTCTGTAAAAGCCCAACAGCTTGTTACTTCGGTCTGACTTACAACGTTCGTTCTCTGCTTTGTGTTCCCCTCGCCCTCCGGACCAGAGGAGCAGCTCCCCACCCCACCCCACCCCTGGCCTGCTGGGTGAGTTTTGGTCCATTTCCACACTCCTTTTGGGTTTGGCATGATCGGTTTTCAAAGAATATCTTGATTAAACCCCTTAAATGCCAGTCTAGTCTTCGAGTCTTGGAGGGCTCTCCCTCACGCTAGGTGTCACATGACCACCGACTGTGGTGTGTGTTTTTTTGGGGGGGGGCGGGGGAGTGAAATTTGCACATGGCATCTGCTTCTTATTTGATGGATGGCTGAAGACCCCCTGAATTGTTTCCTGTGGCAGCCTTTAGGACCAGAGCAAAATGCCAGAGGCACGGGAGGGCTATCAGGAGACAGGTCTTGTGTGCTCCCAGAGGTGAGATCCGGGAAGCTGGACTAGAGGGGCCACCCTTGGCCTGATCTAGCAGGACTCTGCTTATGTTCTTATGACACCTTTTCTGCACCTAACCGAAGACTTGAGCTGCTGCTGTTCTTTGCCTAGGGTGCAACCTCAGTTTAAGCGGCAACTTTCCTGAGGTTTCCCTGTACCTTTCTTCCAAGTCAGACTGAAGCTCTTAAGTCCTGAGAGAAGGCAACAGGAAAGATGCCGCTTAATTAGCAGCTCTTTCTTGACTGAGAGATGGAGAAGAACAAATGAAGTCTCCCCGAGTGGAGAGGTGCTACCTTAAAGGCTGATTCTTAAAGGCTGCAGGTTCCATTTGGCGAGAGCAGTGGAGGGGTGGGTGTGGGTGTTTCTCCCCACTCCCCAATGTCCAGCCTGATGAAGTGTCTTAGGGACCTAGAAAGCTTGCCTTTGAAACGCAGGTCATAAAGTTGTAGAAAGGTAACTTTTTTTTAAACTTCTGACCCCACCATCTAGAAAAGCTGGGATAGAAGGGAGGCATGGATGCAGAGCAGAGGAGAACGGGAGGTCGGTCCTGGAAGACAGGAAGTCATTTTTGAGTCTGGCTGTTTTTCTTGTGGATGTTGGAGAAGGCGGCAATAATTGGGTAACCGCCACTGAGCACGCAGGACTGCACAGAGGGGTCCTGGGCCGAGGGCGGGAGGGCGGGAGGAGGATCTCTCACAGTGTTTAACTGGATTAGCTGGGGCGGGACTCGCCTCAATCAAGGAGGCATCAAAGGCTGCTAATCCCATCAACCTCCCCATGGGCTCAGTGGCTCAGGCGGCAGACGCCGAAAGGCCTTCGGAGGCAGAGCTGTGCCTTTTAGGGCCTCCTCGGGAGGAGAGGCCATCGCCCCTGGCCTATGGGGGAGGCCCCGGCATCTGGGGCCAGACAAAGTCGTTTCTTTGGGCCCATATGGAAAAGGGTGCTGAGAGGGACAGCTTGCTCCTTCCAGGACGGCAAAACTTCCTTCTTCCAGAAGGAAGGCAAAGCCCCTCTCCTCTGGACTCAGAAGATCCAAACCTGAGGGACGTGGCCGAGGCTATGCCCGGTGGAGAAGAGGTGCCACGGCATCTGTCCTTTTCCAGGCTGAGAGAGCAGGGGGGCGGCTGTGGGGGGGAGACAGCTAGTCCCCATCTAGGGGTGATCCAAGGGTGTCCTTTGCCCCTTGCCCTTTGGAAAGAACACAGGGCCTCTCCACACGGCATAATATCATCATCAGGATATGGTCTTAATGTGGTAAGCCGCTTTGGGTCCTCTTGAAAAGGAAGTGGGGTATAAATACTTTAAACCAATTGATCCACAATGAATGATTGCCCACCACTCATTCCACCCTTTTTTGTCCAAACCCCGCTCCCCCCTCCGCTGCACAGGATGGAATGGCAGCTTTGCCACATGCTCTCGGTGGCTCTGCCACAGGGAACAGGAGGAGCCGGCTTTTGCCTCTAGCAGGGGTTAAAGGTCAGGGTGGGAAGGGGGCCGCTGGCTGGGTGGCAGCAGCTCCCATTTCAGCCGTATTGGCTGAGGATGCCAAAAAAATTTTTTGGGGGGGGGAATGACCACAGGGTAGCCAAGGGCTCCCACAGTCTCTCTCTCTCTCTCCAGACTAGCAGAATGGGCAGTCTGTGTGTTTGTGCACGCACACTCATATGTGCATGTGGCTATGGTGCAGTTGGAAAAGGGATTACAGAGATGCCGATGGGGCTGGGAAAAGGACTCCTCCCCCCTAGAGGGTCCATAGCGGGGTCAACTGATGGCATGGGCTCCTGCTGGGTAGCCGCTCCACAGGAACAGAACTGCCTTGGCTGCCACATGGGCGGTATACAAATCAAATAAATCAATAAATCAACCTGGCACCATGTGAAAGGCAGGAACAGTGAAGAAAAGGATAAAAAAATTGAAACTGCTAATCTCATGTCTTCATATAAATCCTTGGTGCTATCTGGAACACTGGTCAGAATCCTGTTGCTTATTCTTAGTGGCATAGCTCAGATAGCCTAAATCATGGGATAAATGTTGTCACACATCCGTCATAGGACTTGCCACGTGACAGGGAATATGTACAGCCTTTGATTCCTCGGAAGTGCACAGCCCTGCTGGGAAGTTCCAGCTTCCAAGCCCTGCCACCGGGCCTGGGGAGCCGCTGCAGCAAAAGCACCCAGCTGGCCAGCCACACGGGGGCCTGGCGGCTCTCCAGCTGCCCGCTGGGCACCCTGCTCCCTGGCTTTGGAATGTGCTGCCCCAAGGAGCCGGCTTGCCCCACCCCTCCTGCCCTTCCTTAGCCTGGCACAGACCTTCCTCTTCCAGCAGGCCTTTAAGCAGCCCGGGGTCTCGGGAACATTCTGTTTCTGAAATGTAGATATATTTTTAAAATGTTTTCATTTTTTCCAAGTTTTTTTTAAAAAAACTTGACTAGTGTTTAATTGCTTTTTGATGTACTGTATAGTTTTGTATAGTATTTTTAGCGTGTTCTTATCATATGATTTTAATTGTGAGTTTACCGTGCAGGGCTTCTGGTCATAAATAGTCTATCTTAACATTTTTAAATTCTTTTAATTTTGTCTACATTTCATATAGGTCCATCATTCTAAACTGTGCAGAGCTTGTCTACACTGACTTCCAGCCAGGGCTCTCTATTAAGACCACCCAAGCCAAAAAAGAGAGAGAGAGAGAGAAAGAGATGAGTGGCGATGCTAAAGGGGAAGCCAAGCTCCCTTCCACGGAGCCCCCCCTCCCTCGGCCCTCCTCCAGCCTGGGCAGGTACCTGGGGCTCAAAGCTTCCCCCCCCCCCCCCGGTCCCCTGGGACTAGCAGCTCCTTCGAGATGCTTGGCCCACTGACTTCGGAGGAAGCCCATCAGAACTCAGCGGGCCTCCCCTCGGGGCAGGCGGGGCAGCGAGCAAAGCCCCCGTGGAGGACGGGTGGGTGCCGCACGGGGGAGACCCTCAACCCCCCCCCCGGGGCTGCCAGTCGGGCTCCAGGCCTGATTCAGGAAGAGAAAGCGGGGGGGGGGGACGGAGGGAAAAAAGGCTTCCTCTGGCCGGGTCCCGCCTGGGCTCCCCGTCCGAGGCCCCGGGCTGAAACAAAGGCCGGGCACTAGTTGCCTGCCCCCCCCGCATCCCCCGGTTTCAGTGGGAAAGCTGATTTGTGGCAGAGGGCAAGGAAGAGGGCGGCGCCCGCCCCGGGTCTGCCAAGGGGGCGGAAGGGGGGTGTCGATCCACCAGGCAGGCAGGCAGGCAGGCAGGCAGGCAAGGAGCCCGTCTTCCGCAGGGGGGCCGCGGGGCCGGCCAGCCCCCTTCCCTCCCTCCCTCCCTCCCTCCTTCCCGCTTGCCTGCCTCCCTCCCCGGGGGCGCCGCCCTTCGCTCGCGGGAGGCGGACTGGGGTGGGGTAGGTCTGACCCCCCCCCCGACTCCCTCCTCCGGCCGCCCATCCGCCGGTCTTCCCCCCCCCCCTCTCTCTCGCGCGCGCGCCCCCTAGCGGGCCTGGCCGACCTGGCCGCGCGGGGCCACGAGGGGAGGGGAGGGCAGGAGCGGGCGCGTGCCCGGCGGAGAGCCCCGCCCCCTGCGGCCCCGCCCTCCGAGGGGGCCCCGCCTCTCCTCCGGTGCCCGCCCCCCTTCTTCTGCTCCGGCTCCCCGGCCCGGCCCGCGAGTCGCTCCTGGCGCGCCCAGCAGAGGCAGAAGAGGCAGCAGAGGCAGCATCCGCTCCCGCCGCCGCCCCAGCAGAGGCAGAGGCAGCAGCAGCAGCAACACCTCCTCCTTCCTCCTCCTCCCGCTCCCGAGGAAGGCCTTCCTTCTCCGCCGAGCGGCGACCCGACAGGCCCCCTCCCCGAACCCACCCCGTGTGCCTTCCCTCCGCCTTTGCGCACGGCCTCCCTCCGCCGCCTCCTTCCTGCCTTCCTGCCTTCCTTCCTCTCTCTTCCCCTCCCGGGCAGGCGGGCGGGCGCGCGCGTGTGCGTGAGCGAGCGAGGGAGGGATCGAGTGGGGTTTCGGGGCCGCTGCTCTTCCTGCCTGCCTTCGGTCGTGCTTCTTGCTGCTCCTCCTGCTGCTGCTGCCTCTGCTGCGGCCATGAGCGGCTGGAACTGCTACATCGACAGCCTGATGGCCGACGACACGTGCCAGGACGCGGCCATCGTCGGCTACAAGGACGTGCCCTCCGTCTGGGCCGCGGCCCCGGGAAAGACCTTCGCCAACATCACGGTGAGCCCGCGGGAGGCGGGCGGACTGGGGGGGGGCGGCGGCGGGGGGGAGGGAAGGGCAGGGCAAAGGGGGGTCCTGAGCCTGGGCCAGAAGGGAGGGAGGCCGGGCGGGCGGGGCGCGAAGAGAGGGGGCGCGCCGGGTCCGTTTCTTCCTCTCTTTCCCCCCCCTCCCGCTCGCCCCGGGGGGGGGACCTTTCGCCCCCGCAAAGTTTCCCGCCCGCCTCTCCTGCCCGCCCGCCCGCCCGCCCGCGGGGCTCCTTTGTGCTGCCCGGCCACTTCCTCCTTGGGAGCCGGAGCCGGGCGGCCTTGGGGGGGGGGGGGGGGAAGAGGGAGCCTCCCCGCCCTTCTTCCTCGCACGCGCCTCCTTCCCGCCTCGAGGGCCCGGCCGTTGGGGGGGGGGCGGAGAAGAAGAAGAGGAAACGGGGAGGGAGGGCGGAGGAGAAGGGCTCCCGCCGGGCTTTCTCCCGGGGCCAGCGCCCCCCCTCCGCGGCCTGCCTGCCTGCCTTCCTTCCGGGCGGGGGGGGGGCTCGCCGGGGGCCTCTTTGTGGTGCCAGACAGGATGTGCGGGCGGGGGGGGGGACGGGCGGGCCAGCCAGGGAAGGGCCGGGAAGGGGGGGCGCGGCGGGGAGCGGGCACGGAGCCCCCTGCGCTCCCGGGCTGGCGGCGCGGGGCCTGGCCTGTCCCGGCCTTCGCTCGCCCGCCGCCCGAGTGCCACGTCCCCAGGCCTGGACGCCTCCCCGCCGGGCTAATCGGCGCGCCATCCGGCCGGGAAGGCGGGCGGCTGGGCCACCGGCGAGCGGGCCGCGGGGTGGGTGGGGTGGGGTGGGTCTAAAGGGGGGGGAGAAGAAGAAGCGGCACCTTCCTTCCAGGGTGGGGGAGGGGCGAACTTTGGGGAAAAGTTCCTTTCTTCCCCCCCCCCCGGCAGTTTCCGGAGCCTCCCTCCCCCTCTCTCCCCTGTTCGGAGGGTGTGTGTGGGGGGGGGGTCGCCGCCCTGGGCCTCTATCCCGGCTCCCGTTTGCCCCCCCCCCTTTCCGAAGCTGCTGGGCCCCTTTTCCGCCCCTGGTCCCGCGCCCCCCCTCCCAGGGGAGCTGCGGTGGGGGTGGGGGCGCCCCCTGCTCCTCCTCCTCCTCCTCAAGCCCTAACCCTCCACCCCCCCACCCTCCCATCCCCCGCGAGTGAAGTGTAGGTCCCGGGGGGGGGCAGCCCCACCGCCCTCCATAACCCCGAGACTACTCCCGGTCTTCAGCAGAAATGCGGAAATAGGTTTGCACAGAGGGCGGGGGGGGGTCGAAGGGTGAGGGGGCCCCCCCGAGAGAGAGAGAGAGTCCGTCTTGGCCGGGGGGGGGAGTGCGGGGGGGGGAAGAGCGGAGACTTCGCCAGCATCTCAGGTTTCTTCCTATTGTGCAACCAGCCTGCTCGGGAGGAGTGGCGAGGGGGCTCCCTGGACAGGCACGGAGACCCCCCCCTTTTCCCGAGTGGGGTCCCTGCTTGGGGGGCTGAGGCGGGCGGGGGGGGCAGCCCAGAGGGTGACCAAGAGGGAGCAAGCATGCCCTGGAGGGGTGGGGGTGGAGGCAGAGTGTCATCTTGGTATTGAGGCCGGAAGTGAGGGTTTGTCTCCCTCTTCCCCCCCCACAAAGAAGACTGCCCCCCCCCAGTCAACTTCCTCCCCTCCACCCCCCTCCTTCTTCCAGCTTTTCATCAGCAGTTGGAGTGTGGACTGGCTGCAAGTGGGCCCGCCGGCGGGCGAGGGATTGCCAGCCGGGCTGGCCTTTCTCTCCCTACTCCCAACTTGGCCGGCACCAGGAAAGTCAGCCCCCTTTGGGGGAAGTTGTCTTTTTTTGGAGGGGGGGAGTTGGCTTGACATGGCCCACGGGGTGCCCGGGCATAAGCTAAGGGCTTAGGGTTGCACTTAGAGATGGGGTGGAGCCCCTGCTAGCAAGACCTGGAGGTGCCTTGTTGGGGGGGGGGGAAGAGAAGCACAGCCTTGCCTTGGGGGGGGGCTGCAAGAAGGAGGAAAAGAACACATACACAAACACCCAGAAGCCCATTTTGCCCTCTGCTTTTGGGGTGGGGTCGGTGCCCTTTCAGTTCCTGGCCAGGCAAGTGGGGATATTGCTTGAGGTCATGAATCGGCCTCACCTGAGAAAGGCGGGGGCGGCAAGGGGGGGGGGCTCAGCCTCAAGACGCCCAGAGAGACCTGTGGGTTGGGGTCATCCCAAGCCGTCCCGGTGCCCACCCGGCGGCCGCCGAGGGAGTTCCCACAGAGGGACGCCTGGAAGCAGGCCGAGAGCCCAGGGCTGGGGTGCGGGGGCTCCTGTTCCTGGCCATGGGCCGTGAGGGGCCCTCGGCCTCTAGCCCAAGAGGAGAGCGGCCGTTCCTGTCCTCCTCCTAAGTTGGCAGCCATCTCTGTGTCTTGTGACAGGGAGTTCCACAGTTTAGGTTGTACTGCACTGGCGGGGGGGGGAGCTCCTCTCTTCTCTGGCCTGAGTCATCTCCCATTCATCTGCACATGTTTAACTCTGGTGGGTGTTCCTCCCCCCCCCCCCCCCCCCACGCTGGGAGGAAGAAAGTTATGGGAGGAAGAAAGCCGCTGCTAACACACTTCCTCTGCCCCAAACTTGGTAGGCCTCTCTTGTGTCTCCACTTCCTCTCCGCTGCCCCCCCCTTCTTTTTTTTCCACCAGAGCGCTCGCTCGCCTGCGAGGTCTTGCTCAGTTTCTGTGGTAAATAGAACATGAAGCAAGCCATGTTAGGAGGCTTCCTTGCGGGCGGGCGGGCGGGCAGGGCTGCTGCTGCTCCCTCCTCCTGAGCAGGGGGGGGGTCCTCCCTCTTCCTTCCTTCCTTTTAGGGTGGAAAAATGCTCCCAGGATCTCCTCTCGGAGTTTGGACGCGGTGTCGCTCTCTCTGGCATGGCCGGCCGGGTTGTGCTGGAAGGGGCCTGGCTGGAGGGTCTGCCCAACAACGGGCTTTTGGGTGCAGCTTCTCCCTGTGTACTTTGGAGGGGGGGGGCTCTACTCCATCACAGGGTGCTGCTCCAGAGGGTTTTGTTGGGAGGGCCTTGGTGATTTTCTCCTCTCCTGACAAAATTGTGGACTCACACACACACATACAGACACACACTCTCTCACACACCCCCTTTATAACGTCCTGGCCAGGCCAGGAGACAGAAGAGGGTTTGTTTGGCTGGGCAACAGGTGGTCCTCTTCTGGCGGCAAACAGGTGGGGCAGCTCTCTTGGGGGAGCCTCTCCTCCACCCCCCCACCCCAGAAAGTCCTAAGTCTTGCACAACACACTTGCCCCTCAACAGGGAAGGCCAGTGAGGTGAGGCTGAAGGGCCCGTGGCCCCCAAATGGAGGGAGCCCCCCACCCTCCCCAAAACCATAGAAGCAGCACTAATGCGGTCTGATTTGGTGGGGTGGAGGGGCTGAGAGAGGCATTGCTGGAGGTTTCGTCTGCGGGGGGGCGGGGAGTGGCACTGGGGCTCTCGGCTGTGCATGTCGGGGGGGGGGGGACAGGATGGCCTTTCCTTACTCCCCGGTCGCTCTGTCCCCACAGCCAGCGGAAGTGAACATCCTGGTGGGGAAGGACCGGAGCAACCTGTTTGTGAATGGCCTGACGCTGGGCGGGCTGAAGTGCTCCGTCATCCGGGACAGCCTCCACACGGACGGGGAGAGCACCATGGATCTGAGGACGAAGAGCAGCGGTGGGGGCCCCACCTTCAACATCACGGCTGCCATGACCAACAAGAGTGAGTGGCGGGGGGGGGGGAGGCGGAGGGCAGAGGGAGAGAGAGAGGAAAGGCGCAGGAGATGCCGCCGACCCCCAGCAGCCCTGATTCCTTGCAGCTGTCGGCTGGGGCTGCATTCCTTCGTTAACCCCCCCTTCCCTCCCTCCCTCCCTCCCTCCCTCAACAGCTGTGGGCAGAGAGCCTCCGTCCACTCTGGGTGGGGGCAGTGTGGCCTCATCCAGATCCTCTGGAGATAAGGAGGCCACTGTCCCAGGCCGCCTCCTCCAGCAGCAGCAGCTGGAGAAGGCTATAAATCTTCCTAAATGGGAGCCCAAGAGGCAGGAACTGGAGGGAGGGAGGGTGGGGTGGGGGGGGATGGGAGCTGGCCAGGATTCGGGTGGGAGGCCAGGATCAGCAGCCGCAGGGGTGCTGTGCTCTCGTTTGTTTTTTTCTTGCTCCCGAGTGGGAGCTGGGGAATTCAAACCCAGCCCAGCGACCAAAGGGTTATTACGGGAAGAATGGGTTGCCTCACTGATCAGCACACATTTCACCATAGGATCACTTCTGGTGAGCCACAGAGCATATGCAACACAACCGAGGTGGCTACCAGGTTTGGGCGGCTTCTGCCTTGCCCCGCCCGGCCACTCTTCCCCTGCACTTCCCTAAAGCAGAGCTCAGGGCAGGCTCTTGGTGCCCTTCCTGGTGGCCCTCTGCCCATTCTGCCGCCCGCGGGACACGGGGGCCCCCAGCTCCGTGCTCCCCGGCCAATAAAACGTCTTCTGCCCGCCCTGGACCTTTGGCGAGGGCCACCAGGTGGGCCCTTGGCCAACTCTGAGGGCACCCTTGGAGGGTGGGCAGGCGGGGGCGGGCGGGTGGGCGGAGGTTTTCCAGGTGGGCTTTCATGGCAGTCGCCCTCACGCCGCCGCGTTCTTCTTCCGGTCTTCTTCCACAGCGATAGTGCTGGTGATGGGCAAAGAAGGGGTCCACGGGGGCTGCGTCAACAAGAAGTGCTACGAGATGGCCAACCACCTGCGGCGGTCGCAGTATTGACGAGCCCGCCTCGCCCCACCTGCGGTACTACTGATGGAATGGTGTAAGGATGTCCGAGGTGGCGGCGGCTGCCCGGGGGCCCCGGCCTGACCATCGTGGGACCGACCCCGGCGCCGGATCGCCACATATTCCAACTCCCCGCCAACTCCCCCTCCCTGCTCACAGCCTTCCCTGGTTTCTACAGTTTTTTTTTCCTAATTCTGTTCCTCCTTTTTCTTTTTGCCATTTTGTTTTTCTATCACAAATCCTTATTGCTGCCAAATTTTCTGGTTGTTACAAGGTGTAGTTTTTTTGGTTAAGAAAACTATATTGGAACAAGAAAAAAAATAAAAGAAATTGAATACTGAAGTGTGTGTATGTGTGTGGAAGAGAGAAATGTAGGTTCCAGAGGTTGGGGGGGGGGGGGAGAGGGAAGGGAGGGGAGCCGAGATAAAGGTTCCTGCCTGGACACACAGGATCGGAGCCCGGCCCTTGTTTGGAGTTGAGAAAACAAGAGTGAAGCAACCGGCAAGCAGGAGGGACAAGGCGGGCTTGTTCATGCAAACAATGGCCGTGTTCTGGCAGAGAAGCCATTGTCCTTCGGCCTCTTTTGTGCTCGTGCGAGAGACCAGGTCATCTTTGGGTGGTGCTGGCGAAGGATCAGTGAAGGGGACCAGCCCAGGGCAAACAACACTGAAGAGGTGCGGGAGGTGGGGCTGGTGCAGATGTGGAGCCTTGACAGGCGCTCAGGGGTGTGTGTATGGCCATGACACAGCTGGGCATAGAAGCCGGTGGGGCATTTCTGAGCCCCCCCCCCCGCCAGTGGGACGGAGACACACAAGAACAAGACCACTACCCCACGGCAAACAGGCAGGAGGCTTCTGATGCAGGAGACACTCCCACACTGAGGAAGTGGCTGTGAAAGTTTGGTCTGCTACCTTGCAGTGGGGGGGGGGGAGGACACGGATTGGTTTTCCCCAAGTGAGAAAGAGCAGCCCATCCTTCCACGTCAGCGGAGTGCCCTGCGTACCGCTCTGAAGGGCTGCCGTGGTGTTGCTTGGGTGGGGTTCCTGCAGGCCAGGCCATCTTTGCCAGGGCGCTGTGCGAGGCACAAAGTCCAGCAGCCCAGCCCAGGCAGCAAACACCACTGAGTCAGGCTCTGTTTTGGCTCCAAGGAAGCGGTTGCTAGGCTGGGCCAGGGCCGGCCTGCTTTGCTTTAGGGGCTGCTCTGGAGCGGTTTGGGGGAGCTGCCCTTTCTGGGTCCAACAAGAAGGCCTGCCTTCGGGTTCGGGAAAAGGCGGTCGCTCCGTCCCTCCCTCGCTGGCCAAGAGCGAGCCCTTGACTGGGCCTGCCCATGCTGTTCTTGACCGCCAGCAACCACGGGGGTGGGTGGGGGGTGGGTTGCTTTGGACGACCAGGCCTGGAGGGGTTTCCGCCTTTTTTTTTTTGCACACTTCCCCTGCCCCCCCCCCCCGACTCCAAGGAAAGTCTGTTGGCAACGCAGGGAGAACCTTTTTAGAGGTTTAAAATTGGACTTTAAAGGCATGGAAGTCTGTCTGTCGGGTCTTCTGAGTCAATGGTGGTAGGTCTTCTGACCGGGGGGGGGGGGGGGAGTCTCCCATCTTGACTGCCCAGTTTGCTGACAGCCCCAGGCCCTGCTAGCCGGGGATGGAGAAGATGTGCCTGGAATTGTTAGGAAAGTGGCATATGGTGCAAGGGGTGGGGTGGGTGGGTGGGGGTCTTCACAGCCATTTCCACACCCACCCACCAAAAACCCTCCTTGCCATTTGATCTTGCACCCATGGGATGAGAGGGATCCTCTTGACCGTTACATCCGCCCACCCCCCACCCCTCCTTTCCGCCAGGACAAAATAATTAGGACTACTTTAAACCATCTCCCCTCTTTTAATGGTTGCCCAAATGGGCTACAGTGAGTGGCCTCCGCGGTCAGTTTCCTTTTTTTGCCTCCCTCTGCCAAAGCACCCCCACCACCTGCAAGGGCACTGGGGGGGGGAAGAGCACAAGGGGTCTGAAGTCCCAGCCCCCCCCCCCCCCGCAATAGCTTCTTGACAATAATCTCTATGGTTAAAAATAAAAGTCATTTACAGTAAAAATTCCCCAAGGTGCTCAGTAAAGGGTGAAGCAGCAGCAACGCAGATGGGAGAGGCAGGAGAGTAGCCGGCCTTGGTTGGTTGGTCCCACCGGCAGGGCAGGGCAGGGCAGGGCAGGGCAGGGCGGAGAACCCCCACCCCACCCCCGGCAGCAGCTTTTTGGCTCCTCCACCAGCCAGCATGCTCCAAAGGGAAAGGGTTGTTGTTTTGCGGGGGGGGGGGGGGGAGAGCAAATTCCTGCTCGGCCCAGCACACTGTGCAAGGACTGAGGAGCCTGTTAGAAATTAAGTGGGTGAGGAGAGATTGCAAAAGAAACAAACAAACAAACCCCCCCCACACACACACACACACCAAGCGGGAGTGTCAGAAAGGGCCCCACAGGGCAGGGTCTGGGGCTGGGCCAAGGGTTCGCTGGACAAGAGAGACAAGGAAACCGGTTCCACCCGCCCGGAGGGGCAGCCAAAGAGCCCTCAGCCTGGTTGCAAAGCTGGGTTTTGACTCCACGCCGCCCCCCCCCCCGCCCCCACCATGGCCAGAACATCCTCCTCCATTGCAAGTCCCCTTTCCACCTCCACCTGAGGCCTAGCTTGCTCCCACGTAGACCCTACCCCCCCACCCTCTGCAAGTGTTTACACCCACCAGTTGGGCAGGTGGGGAGGGGGACCCCCTCCGTGTCCAACAGGCAGGGAACCCTCCGCACACACTCCTCCCAGCAGGAGAGAAGGGGATGCAGCTTCCGGGTGTGTGTGTGTGTGTGGGGGGGGGGGGCGAGGCAGGGGAGGGGAGGGGTCCCTGGGGAAAGGCTGTTGGGCCAGGCTGCCCTTCGGGGGGACACCCTTTGCTTTTTCAGCCTAGCAAGGAAGGCCTATCTTGTAACAAGGAGGCTGCCTGCCTTTTTTGTGTGTGTGTGTGGGGGGGAAGAGTCACCCAGCACACATTCCCTCTTTCATATCCCTTCCATTTTCCGGGGGGGGGGGGGCAGAGAAACGCTCACACACAAGTGTTGTGTCTCCCTTTCCGTGCCGTGACCACCTGCCCCCCTTGGGCTGCCCCCTCCCTTCCCCCTGCCCTGAAAAGTTAAAATGTTCTGGAAGCTCCGTGGTAAAAGCCGAGCCCCCCCCCCGGCATTCTCTGCCTCCCTGACCCCCCCCCCCGGCCCCTCTCCACTACCGGGACCAGGCAGGGCCCGAGGGACAGCCGACGGGGCAGGGACTACACCCGCAGCGCGCCTTGCGAGCTTTCGGCCGGGTCCCCCTCAGCCAAGAGGCTGGGGGGGCTGGAAGGGGGGGAGTGCGCCATGCTGCCGAAGGAGGGTCCCCCCCAGCGCCACTGCCGGGGAGGATCGCAGTAAGGGGGTTCGCTCCGAGTCGCGCTCCTCTTCCTCCTCCTCCACCTCTTCCTCGTCGTCTTCCAGCGTCTGTGGCCTCCGACGGCGCTGCTCCGGCCCTTCCGCCTCGCCCCGTGGGGTGGGGCTGCGCCCCTCCGCCCCTTCCTCGCCTTCCGAGTCCGAGTCCTCGGGCGAGCGGAACACCCGCTGCTTGCACACCGGGCACGTCTTCTTGGTCTGCGTCAGCCAGGGGTCCACGCACTTGCAGTGATAGGCTGCCCGGTGGCCGGGGTGGGGGTAGGGGGTGCGGGGAAGAAGAAAAAGAACAAGGGACCCCTTAGATCCAGGGTGGGAACCTCTGGCCTCTCGGGAGAGGGGACCCCGTTGCGCCTCAGAGGAGCCGCCGGGGGCCACGTGGACAGGCTGGAGAAAGACGTGGCACCAGGCTCTCCCTTGCCTGTGAGTCAACAAGCCTCGGAGAAGATGGGGGGGGGGAAGCCACGGGAAAGCTGGGAAGCCCCTTCCACAGAGTGTCAACGGGGGCCAGCGGGGGAAGACTAGCGGCTAGGCCCCCCCAGCACCTCCCCTCCTCTCAGAGTGGGGATCAACATGGCTCATAAACAGGCGTGGTCTCCTTGTCCTCGGCTTGCCCCCCCCCAGTGCCCACTTCTATGGACCCAAGACCCTCCTCCTGAGACCAGGAGCCCCCCAAGGAACAGAACCAGGCTGCAAAGTAGGAGGGCAGGCAGGCAGGCATTGCACCTGGCGCGCGTGCACGGCCACCCCTCCCTCCTCACCATGAGAACAGGGCAGGATCCGCAGGCAGTCCCCGTCTTCGTACTCCTCCAGGCAAATGGCACAGACGTCAAACTCATCCCCTGGTGAGGCAAAGAAACATGAACCACTTCCTGTATTTCCCCCCCCCAAAAAAAATACACACACACACACCCAGCACCTCCTCCAATGCTCTGTCAGCCCCCTAAACTGCCCCCACCCGCAGGGGGGCCTGCCGGGCCTTCACCTCCCACTCCCACTGTTGCTGCTGCTGCTGTGGGGGGGCGCATGGGGTCCTCCAAGGCCAAGAGAGAGGGTCTACTTTGGAGGAGAGGGGCTTGCTGCCAGAGCAGCAGCTGGCAGGCCGGTGTGAGGCCAGCTCTGGGGTGGGGGAGAACAGACACGAAGGAACTGAGCCGTGGCAGTGGGAGGGGTGCGCATGGCTGGGGTGGGGGCAGGGAGGGATGGGAGCCCTGGCTGGTCTCCCCCCCTTGCCCCCCCACAAAGGAAAGGCCACTCTGCAAAATCTCCCCCCCCCCCAGGGACAGAGGTCATGCCACAGAGGTGGAGTTCTGCACAAGAGAGGGGGAAGAACCACCGAGCGGAGGGTGCCAAGGAGCAAAGGGGGGGGCGGCCCCCCCAGATGGGATGACCCAGACCCAGGAGGAGGCACCCACCCGAAACCATCGCTGGCCCTGCTTGTGCATGCGCCCGTGGTCGGAGCGTGGGCGCGCTCCTCCCGGAGGAAGTGCACAGAGCCCGCCAAAGTTCTTTGCAAAAATGTCTCCACTCTTGGCTGGAAGTGGGGAACCTGAGGGGCCTCAGAGGGTTTCCCAGTGGGGGGGGGGGGGATGGTGGTCCCCTCCCTCCCTCCCCCCTCAGCCTCATCCCGAGAGGGCCAAGCGTGTGCGCGTGTGTGCGCGGCTGCAGAGGCCTCAGATGTGGCTGATTCTGGGTGGGGCCTAGGCCTCTTGCCAAGGCTCCTTCACACCTTTGCGCACATCCTGGGGCAGAGTGTGAGAAAGTGTGTGTGTGTGTGTGTGTCCCTGTGTACGTACGCGTACATACAAAGGCACACAGACGTACGTGTGCGGTGGGGAGCTGTACGATGGTGCCCTCGCTCGCTCGTCGCGGCTTCCGCCTCCTCGACAGCGCGGCCTCTCCCCAGTCTCTGCAAAAACAGGAAGCCCCCAGACGGGACGGGACGGGACCAGGGGGGGGGCTCCTGTGCAGAGAGGCAGCAGCAGCGCGGCTGGGAAGGGAAGCGGTCAGAGAGGGGCCGACGAGGCGCACGGCGGCGGGCGGGCGCCCTCGCAAGGAAGTCGCTTTTGCAAAACAGGCCCCGGCCGAGCCTTATAAGGCAACGAGCGGCTCTCGGCCCGGCCACTTCCTTCCCGGTCTTAGTCAGCCCCAGGCAGGCCAGCAGCAGCAGCAGCACCGGCAGCGGGCGAGCACATGCACGCGTGCACATGATGGGCTCAGAAAGGGAGAGCCCCTGCCTGGGGGCTGGGGCACAGGAGGCTGGCCTTGGGGGGTGGGGGGCAAGCCAGGGGGATCCACCCCTGAACCTCCCCCCCCCAGGAGAGGCACACAGCGCCCCTCACCACCCTGCCCCATGCCTGTCCTTCCCCCTACTTGCTCTCCTCTGCCAGAGAAGGAGAAGCTGCTTTTGAAACAGGACAAGCCGCTAGACCTCATGCACAGAAAACTTTTGGAAAGTGTGGAGGGGAAGAGAGAAAAGGGGCAGGAGGCCAAAGGGAGGTCGGCCCCAGCAGCTCAGGGGTGAAACAGCGTGCTTCTACTAAAGGCAGGAGAAAGGGGACCCAGCCCTCTGCCCCCCCCCACCCACCGAAGGCCCCCACCAGGACAAAGAAGAGCTGGGCAGGGTAGCCTTGGGGCCTCCCACAAACCCTCTGCTGACGCAACACCCCCCCCCCCCCGCAATGGGGCTGTTGTTTGGGGAACAGCCAGGCCCAAGAGGCAAAAGGCGCCTGGCATCGGAAGTGGGGGGGGGTTAGAGTTAGGGGTCCACAGTAGCTGCCCCAGTGGAGGAGCCCTGCCTGAACCCTGCACGGTCTCCTTCCCCGCCCCCCCACAACCCCACGGCGGCCTGATCCACCCACCCCTTTTGAATCAGCAACGGCTGGGAGGGATCCAGAGGCCGGCTGTGGTTAGCCAAGGATGAAGGCGGGGGGGGGGGTAGAGAGAGAAATGTTATTTTTATGGCCTTCTTGTGTTGTTGCGTTATTTTTAGTGACTCCTACACACGAGGTTACGCTAAGCTCTGGAAAAAAATGCTTTAGAAGGTTTATGGCACCTCTTCGTTTGCTTTAGGGGAGCTGCCCTTTTTGGGGGGGGGAAGGGAAGGAGGAAGGGAGGGAAAACCAGTCTGCCCTCCTGCCCCCCCTTCTTCTCCTGACCATGCCCCCCCCCCACTCTCTGGGCCCTTGTTTATGGGTTGGCATAACCTGAGGGCAGATCTCCTCTTTTGCAAAAGGAGCACCTATGCCACCCCCCAGAAAAAGTGAAGGAGAAAGGGCCACGCCTTCCCCCTCCCCCCAAAAAAGAAACGGTACTTTCTATTTGTTCAAGAGAAAAGGGAAACGAACAAGGGTGGTGGTTGGGGGGGGGGTTGCTGCAAATCCTCTCCTCCCCAGGGTCACCTCTAGATTTCTGGTGGTGGTGAAATTTTGCTGCCTGGGGGCAAAGGTGGGCTGCCCCACCTTAGTTTCTTCCCTGAGTCAAAAGGACCCCAGAGAGAGAGAGAGACCCCCCACCCCCACCCCCACCCCCATTCTAGCCAAGACTTTGCTCCCCCCTCCCCCCCATCCGGAAATGAAGCCCTGCAGCAACTCCAAGGAAATAATGGGGGGGGGAGGGAATCAAGGAGAAAAAGCAGATGGGGGGCTCTCCTTTGGGGGTCTGGGCCTCCCACGTCATCCCAACCCAACCCCCCCCCCCCCAGCAGCCTCTGGAGACGGGCCGCTTCCCAAGACAGCCCTTCCCCCCTGGGGCGGGCAGGGAGACCGGTTGCCCACCGGTTAGGGGGGCTGCAGGGGCTCCCCTCCGCCCTCAAGGGAGAAGGAGCCCCCGCCCTCCCCTGCTTTCTCCATGGGGCTGTGTGTGTGTGTGTGTGTGTGTGTGTGTGTGTGTGTGTGTGTGCAGGCACACCTGCATGCATGCATGGAAAATAACCAGTTGCTGTGAAGCTGCCTTCCTGCCCCCCCCCGCCCATGACCCTGCCAAAGCGAGGGAGGGAGGGAGGGAGGGAGCCAGGCGGTGGTGGGGCAGGACAGCCCTCCCCCCTTGCTGGGGGAAGGGGGCACTGCAGGGCCCCACTGGGCACCTCGCCCGCTCCCCCTCAGCGAAGGAAGTTGGCCCAGAGGGGCCATCAACAGATACAAGGGGGCAATAACCCCTCCAGATTCCTCTGACCTATCCCAACATCCCCAGCCAGCATGGGCATGATGGGAGCTGTAGTACGACAGGCCGGCAGAGTCAACGATTGGCCACGACCATCACGGGCCCCTCGGTCGATGTGGAGAAAGCTCCCTGGGAAGGGCAAACCCTGGGGAGGAAAAGGGGGGGGGGTCCTGACCAGGAAAGCTTGTCAGGAGTTGCTTTGGACAGCCCCCCTCCTTTCCCACAGGGGTGTGTGTGTGTGGGGGGGGGTGGTGGTGGTGTGTCATCATCATCATCATCATCATCATCATCATCAGCAGCAGCAGCAGGGACAGTAACAGGGAAGGTCTTGTCCTGAAAGGGATCCCGGGGGTGGGGTGAGGGTTTTCAGGGAAGGCTTTGAAGGGAAGGACAAGGCGCTCTATCCTGGATGGAGGCAAGGGCAGGGTGGGGACCCGAGGAGGAGGAGGAGGAGCAGAGCCCCCCCCGCCGTGTCCGAGCCACGGGACACGTAACCTGTATCCCATGGGGTGAGGGTGGAGGGGAAAGGGTGGGGGGGTCCAGAAACCCCAGCCAGAAAGGAGGCAGCGGGGAGCAGGCCGGGAGAGCGAGCGAGACGTGCAGGACACGCCACGCCACGCCACGCGCGCAGCCAGGAATGCCACCAGTCAAGGAGGGGAGCCGGGGAGCGTGAAAGAGCGGCCCCCCTTTCTCGCCTGGAGCATCCGGTCTTTCTTACAGAAAAAGGCGAGGTCACAGGAAACCAGAGAAGCCGCTGCCACTGAGCGGGCGGAGGATGTGGGAAAGCGTTGCGCGGTGCACGAGGAAGCGCTTCTGTGCAACAGCGGCAGAAATTCTGCAAACCACCCTTTCCCCTTCCCAATGGGGGGGGGGGAGAGAGAGAGAGAGAGAGAGGAGGGGGCCTGGGACCCCCCCACCCCACCCCAGCCAGGTGCCCTTTTTCTGCCGGCCTCGGGCAGGCCCTCCCCTCCCGTCCTGCGGCCTGAGCCCAGGTACCTTTCTTGTACTTGTGAACCGGGATCTTCTTCAGCTGCTCTTTGGACAGGCGGTTCCTCCTCATCCGCTTCCGATGCTGGACGCAGCGCACGATCTGCTCAGCCGGGAGAGGGAAAGACAGGAGGTGGGCCCCCCTTTTGTGGAAGAGCCCCCGGGGCTCCCTGCTTCTCCTTCGCACCCTGGCGCACGCACGGGCACGCTCCCTTCCTTTCGCTTAGGCTCTCTGACCAGATGTTCAGCAGCATCTGCCACCATGTGCCACGTACAGTACAAGAAACCACGGTCGCCCACTGCCCACCACGGCAAGCCCCACTCTGCAGAGGCTGGCCCCGGCTCTCTCCTTTCGCCGACTGGCCGCAGCCCAGCTTCGAGGGACAGAAGCCCCCCCTCGAAGCACAGAGCCTCTTTTCTGCCTCCCGGGCACCCCCGATAACCCTCTTTCAGCTTGGCAAGGCAGAGGTCCCCCCCCCACCCCCCACTCACCAGAATGGTGCACATGACTGCTATGACGATGCCCACCACTCCCGTGAAAGGGATGAGGTAATAGCCCAGTGGAAAGATGTACTCCGGGATCAAGATGATGTGCCCCCTGCGGAGGAGGGAGAGAAACGGGGGGGGGGGGGAGGAGAGAGAGAGAGATCAAGAGATCAAGAGATCAAGCAGCAGCAGCAGATCTCCTCGCTTCCTGGAGCAGGTGGGGCCGGTCCCCCGCTTTCCCACCACTAAGCCCTCTTTTTGGTGTAGGGACTTTTCACCCAGCCTGACCCCCACCCACCCACCCGGCCACCGCCACACCTGTCAAAAAAGTCCCACCGCAAGAGCACAGCAATGAAACCTGAAGCCCCCCTTTTGTTTTTTTCTGGCAAGACTTGCCAAAGTGCTCACTGAGGAAAAGGGGGAGAGGGAGGGATCCAGGAATTTCTCATGGCAGGAGGGGGAGGCACAGCTTCGGGAGACTCTCAGCCAGACACCAAGGAAACCTGGCCAGCTGTTGGCCGGCGGCTGTGCGGGGGGCCCGTCCAGAGTCTGGGCATCGGGCCACCCCTCCCCTCTGACGCCGGTCCCAAACCCCAGGGAAGCCCTCAGGAAACCGAGTTTGTTCCCAGGAAGGCTGGGCAGGAGAGGCGAACGTCCGCTCGTGCTCTGAAACAGCCCCCCCCCCGTCATGGGTGGAACGGTGTCGCTGGGGGGGGGGGAAGAGAAGCAGCCGGGACTCGCGTTCCTGCAGCTCTTTAAAGCTCAACCTGTTGTTTCCAAACGTGGCCGCCTGCCACCTGCTGGGCCGCCTGCTCACGGCCACATCTGGAAACATGGCCACCGTTTTATTGTTCCGACTGATCTTTCGCTTTGGGTTGGCGTTCCGTCTTCTAAGCATAAAAGCAGGACGTGAACCTTCGAAGGGACTGGTCTCACTGGCGTTCTGGGGGTGGGTTACGTAGGCAGCTTGGGGACCCCCGGCCTTTGGGGGCTTGTAAGAGACCTCCCGCCCTCCCCCTCCGTTCCTACCCTGCCTCGTAAGTGAAGAGCTTGCGCAGGTACGTGGCTGCCGTCTCCCCGGTGAACACGGACGGGATGGAGATGTGTTTGTGCAGTTCTTCTGGAGAAGGAGGGGAAGAAAGAAAGGCCCCCCCCCCAGTTAGCGGTAAGACTCCCGTGAGGAGACCCCAGCAGGTCATGGGGGAAGGAGACGGAGCAGGGAAACACACACACACACACACACACACACACACACACACACACACACACACACACACAGCCAAGACAGAAGCTGCTCCCGTTGCACTTACTGTCGTCCCAAACCATGTTGAGCAGGGTGTCTGAGCCCACGTTGTGGACCACCACGGCCAGAAACCCAGCCTGCTGAGCGTGGTACACCTGGAGGGAGGGCGAGGGGAAGACGGGCTGGGGGAGAGGGGTACAGAAGACGGACCCCCCCACCACCACCACCACTGCATCCCCAACCCCAAACCTTCCCCAAAGCTCTCTCCACACTGAAGTGGGGTGTGTGCGTGCCCCTCCCTTGGCCGGAGATGCTCCGGGTTGTCCTCCCAGACTGCATGGAGAGGGGGGGGCGTGGGATCAGACCCCCAACAGGAGGGGGCAGCCATCTGAGATGAGAGAAAGGCTGCTCCTCCAGCCACAAAAGGGGTCCCCTCCCCCAACCCCTATCCCCATCGTCCCTCCACACACACACACCTTGATGTCGAAGTTGCACTCATAGCGCTGGATAAGGGCGATAAAGACGCTGCTATTGGAGGGAGGGGGCTCGATGGGCTGGCAAGCGTTGGCCGGCTTGGCTTCCACCAGGAGGCCCTGGAGGTGAAAGAGGGTCGGGGAGGGGGGGACAGAGGCTGACCCGGCTGCCAAGACAGGGAAGGCAGGAGGAGCCACAAGCAAGGACCACAAGCCCCATCATCCCCCACCTCCCTCAGGATGGGCTCAAGGCTCTGGGAAGTTTCATCCCCAAAGTGGGGGCGGGAGGAACCGGGGGGGGGGCCATCAGGGGCTCCGGGGCAAAGGCCTCCACCGCAGAGGGCGGGCAGGTCCCCGACCACGTCTCAAGACACCCACCATGAGTCCGTTGCGTGGCAGCGGGCCCCCAAACATGGCTGGCAGGTCAGAGAAGTCCATGCTGGTATTGCGGTCCGACATCTGAGGAGAGGAGAACAAGACACAGGGCAGGAAGGTGGAGGAGCGAAATCAGCTGGGCGGCCGTTCCAGACCAACAGCCCCGATGCCTGCTCGGCCTTGTCCCTCTCCGGTGGAGACAGGAGGAGGGGAGCGCAGCATTTGACCACCCAGGTTATGCAGAAAATGGGAAAGGGAGGGAGGGGGAGAATATCCTGGCAGCCAAAAAATATCTAGCAATCTGGTCACCAAGGAAGGCTGCCCAAAAACTGTGGAATCCCACGGTCGAACGTGGCAGGGGTGACCCAACTCCAGGAGGCAGTGGAAGACAGGAGGACCTGGCGTGTTCTGGTCCATGCATGGGGTCACAAAGAGTCGGAAGAACCCAGCCAGTGGAGAGGCCAAGAGGCAGGTACTGTGGCCACCCTGTGGCTGGCCTGGAGGAGGGCCTGGAACGCCTTGGAGGCGCTTCTAGGAAAGGCCAGGCATGTCCACAGCATCCTAGCCCGGCTGCTTAACCTTCAGTTCAGGACAGAGTGGGGATGGGAGTTGGGGGGGGGGGAGAAGAGGGAGGGGGCAAGCAGCCTCCTCAGAACCCACCCCACCCACCCGTTGCACAGTTTTTGCCCTGGTTCGTGAGGGCTAAAGCCACCTTGACCCCTGAGAGATGCTTCCCTGCAGGGCAGACCCTGCATGGGGGCCCCCGTCCCCCTTCGCTTGCTGCTACGCTGAAAAACGCATCCCACCCGCTCACCCTTTCCCAAAAGCAGGGGAGCAAGCAGCTCCCGGCTCTCTCCATGCCGCTTTGCGGGAGGGAGAGGGGAGGAAGGGGGAACACCCCACATCCCTCCCCCCCCCGAAAGGCCTGCATGCATAGACTCCTGTTTCCATGCCAAACCCAACAGGAATCTCCTATGACTGCAAATCCGTCCTGAAAAGACGGCCTTGCAGCCAGCCGGTGTTCCTGATCCAGACCCCGGTTGTGCGTGACGAAGGCCCCGGGACTGGATCTCCCTCCTGGGGAGTTTCACCCAGAGGCCTTCATGGCTCAGGGCGCCCCCTGGTGGCTCATGTTGGCACGCTACGGGGCCCCACCTTCTCCATCTCCAGGGGCCAAGGAGGGATGCAGTCCAGAGCGGTAAAGCCGCCTCCTGTGGACTACAAGTCCCAGAAGGCACAAGCCACCCAGAGAGTCTGGGAGCCGCTGTCCTAGGAAGGAGTTTTAGAAGCGGTGGCTGAGTTTGCCTGTGCAAGCACACCAGGCAAAATCCAAAGAAACAAAGCAACGTGGGCACCTAAAAAGACCACTGCATTTTAATCTCAGCTGTCATGGACTGGATCCACGGAAGCTCATATCAAAATATAACAGTGAGCCTTTATGGTGCCGCCATGTTATGGTCTCCTCTTTTCTTTTGTTTTTTTTTAAAAAGATTTTTCCTGAAGTCCTGAAAGGGAACTTTTCCGAGACCCGGTTTTGTACGCCGGCCACGTGCCACGGCCTGGAGCAAAGGGCGAGATCAGGGCCAGGATGAAGGCCGTGCAGAATTAAAAGGCCCTAAATGCCTCTTCTCTGGCAGACAAAGCCACCCCTCACGCAACCTCAGGGGCAAGAAGGGGTTGAATCAGCCTGAAGGGCCACATGGGGGGGCGGGCAGTGGAGGGCAGGGCACCACAGACTCACCGCATGGATGTAGCCCGTTGTGGCCGGGAACTCCAGGAGCAGGCACACCGGCAGAAGGAGGCCTGCCAAGAGAGGTGGGTGCATGGCGTGCGTCATGGCGAAGAGCAGAGCGTGAGGCTGGCACCTCCTGTATCAGAAACACGAGAGCACAACAACAACAAGAGGAGAGTCAGGGAAGGCCACGGAGCGACAGCCCCTTCCAAGCAGGGCTCGGTCCTGGGTCAGGCAAAGGAGCTTCCTGACCATGTACAGAGTCCCTCCCCTCCCCCTCATGAGGTGGAAGGGGAGGGGCGGCGGCTGGCCCCAAGGAGCCCTGTGCCCGCAGGTCCTCCCGCGCGTGTTCTCCCTAAAGGCTCCCTGCTCCATGGGCAGAGACGATCCTTCAGGCCTCCCCTGGGCCCAGGTTGACCTGTCCAGGCCCTGAGAGCCTGCTCCCCTCCGGCCAGGGTGGGTTCAGGAAGAGAGACACACACACACACACACACACACACACACACACACACACACACACACACACACACACACACACACACACACACACACACACACACACACACACACACACACACACACACACACACACACACACACACACACACGAGAGAGCCGCCTATGAGCACAGGGTGCCCCACCTTCTGCCCAGGGAGGCACCGTTGCAAAGCCAGAGTCCAGATCCCTGGAGAGCAAACCACAAGGACTGGGAAGGACCAGGCCGGCCAAAGCGGTCCAGCGGTGCCTCTGAGCCCCATCTCCCGGAGAGAGTCTCCGAACGGCCACGAGGATGGGGGCCACGCCAGCAAGGCTGAGCCCAGGATTGGCTCTTCCAAGGCTAGCTCTTACCCGTGCGGCCAGAGGCACCTTCTCCTGGTCATTTGGAAACGGCCTTCGGCCCGGCTCTCTGGACGTGGCTCTCCCCTCTTCTCTCCTCAGGCCATCCTGCCTGCAACCATGCATGGCCGCCTCCGAGGGGGCAGAGTGGTCCACCCAAGGTCCGAGCCTTCCGGTGCCATGGGGTGTGAGGGAAGGGGTCCCGGCTCAGCCTTAAGGGCTCTGTGGGGTGGCTGCCCCATCTTTCCCCTCCCCAGTGGGACTCTTCTCAGTTGAGGGACATGAGGGGCCTTTCTGCATCCTGGGTCGTGGGACCTGCCCTCCCCAGACTTCAAAGGGGGGGCAGCAGTGGGGGGGTTCAAACTCAGAGCATGCAAGCGGGCAAGCAGGCCACCCCCCACACACACGAGAAGGAGCTGGACCGGGGCTCACGTGCTGAGACCTAATCCTGACATGGCAGAGAGGCTCCTGGCTGGGAGACAGATCTCCCAGCTCCCCCACCACCACCACCACCACCCCCTTGCTATGGGGCTAAAGCCCCCCAGCGCCTCAGGGTGCTGCCCGCATGCAAGACCTGAGGGGCATTTGGGGAACTGAAGCCACCTGTGCAACTCAAAAAACGCAAATCATGAAAAATGCACAGTTTTGGAAAATGGGCCCACTGGCACTTTAGTCCCTGGAGAAAGAGGCCGGTTTGGGGGGGGGGGAAATGCGCCTGGAAATCTCATGGGGTTCCCTACCTAAAAGGAAAACGCAGCCTCTGAAAGCAAGGAAGGCGGTGAGGAGGAGAAGCACCACACAACCCAGGGAGAAGCTTCTGACCAGGCCTGCTCAGGGAACAGCATGGAGCCTATTTTCGAAAGGGGGAGAATCGGCTTCTTGGCTGGAGGGGCTGCTGGGCCCCGCGGGGGGGGGCTGAGCCTCCGACTTCTCTCCTTGAAGGGGCCTGGCGGCCAAGCCCTCCCTGGCTGGAATGCCTTCAAGGGGTGTGGGGGGGGGGGTACCTCAGAAGAGTCTCTGGGCATTGCAACTGGCCCAGAATGAGGACAGGAGGCCGTGGGTGGGTGGGTGGGTGGAGGCCTGGCGGGGGCCACTTCCCGCTGGTCTTGCAGGGGCCGGGCGTAACTCAAAGCATCATCTCTCGTTGTTCAAGACCCACCCTCCAACGCTACCTCCACCCAACACCCCCCCTCCCCGAAATCCTCTCTGGGTGCCAACCAAGGTGGGAAAAAGGAAGAGAGAAAGGGCCCCCCCTCAACGGCAGCCTTTCTTCCTCGGGGGGCCGGCTGGCTCCCACCCCCTTCCCATGGTGCACTGCCAGGAGATAACAAAACTTTTTTTTGGTGGAGATTTAAACATTCTCCAGCTTTACCTGCCCCGCCGGCTCCTATTTTGGTGGCATTCTGTGGTCTGGTTACTCGTTGCCCCACAGGTGCCAGAAACATGGGGCTGGCTTGTCCCTACGAGTAACTGCAAATCAAGGGGAAGTGGAGAGACAGAAGAATCCCCTCTGCCTGCACCGAGGAGGAGGAGGAGGCAATACGGCCCCAATCCTCTTCTGCAGCTGGATCTCAGTGGGGAAAACACACACACACAGCGCCTTTCTCTCTCTCTCTCTCTCTCTCACACACACACACACAAACACCCACCCACACCCCATTGTATGTCTCTGCGACGCAGCACAAGGCAGTCATATGATGCCCTGGGCGGCCGGCCGGCCGGCCAGAAGCCTGCCTTCTGCAGAGGGCTCAGAGCCAGGGGGCCACTTTCTGACCAGCCAGGCCCTGGGGCTCAGCCACGCCGGCAAGGTCAGCTCAGCTCCAGCCACCTCTGGACAAGGAAGAGAACTCTGCACATGCTCAGAGATGCCTGTGCGTGTCTTCTGTCCAATCTCTCCACGTAAGGAGAACGGTTCCTGAGAAGCCCCGCTTCCCGGAGGGCTGAGGGCTTCTGAAGTTAGCTGTCCCAGCCAGGCCATGAGCGAGCCTTCCTCGGGGGGGGGGGGGGTCTCAAGACCCACGCTCTGCCCCACACAGGCCCAGCTTCAGTTCCTCAGCCTCTAAAATGGGAGGAGCAACACCCCCACTGCCCAGTGTTGCTGAGGGAACCGGTAGGGGTGGCCAAGGTTTCGGAATAAAGCAAGGGTTTCCTCTCCTGCCCCCCTGGACCCTTCCTCCGCCCTGAGTCTCCCCCCCCTCCCCACACGGTGCCGCTATGAGGGGGTGTAAGAAGGGCTGCTCGTCCTGCTGGCGAGGCTCTGGATCTCTCGGTTCCCCCCCCCCAAAACTAGGAATCTCATGCCTCCCCGCCCCTCCGCAACCCCTTTCAGCTCCAGACGAAGAGGAGCCTCTCCCACCAACCTCCCCCTACCGCCAGAGTGGGGGGAACCCAGGCATGCAGAGCGTGAGTTGGGGTGGAGGGCCTTTCCTTGACCTTCAGGAGTGCCCCCCCCTTTTTAAAACGGCCCAGTTTCTACTCCTGACACGGGGCACCCCTGGAGATGGGGAGGAGGGGGGGATCGGCAGGGAAACGGTGGGTGAGAACGGATGCCCCCCACACTAGGACAGGGTGCACTCCCAATGCCCCCCTCCCCTGCTCACACTGGAGGAGTCCCTGGCCCCACACGGACAACTACCTGGGGCGCTGGAGGCCCGAAACTCAGCAGCCCTCGGCCTCCCCTACTTGAGCCGCCAGGAGGGCGGGCTGCCGACTCCGGTGTCCTTGGAGGGCTCTGATGGGGGTCTCCAGTGGCTCTAAGTGTCCCCCCCATCCCTGTTTGTGCTTCTGAGGACAGGCTCAAGAGAATGACAAGGAAGGACTTGGTCATAGGCTGTGCAGTGGTCCGGTGGGATTCACCGCCACAAGATGTTGTGACGGCTACCAACGTGGAGGTCTTTCAAAAGGTCACATTAGGCGGGGGGGGGAAGCAGCCACCCAGAGGGCCTGGCTGGCAAGGGAGGGGGCGCGCGCTGCCTCTGATGCTGGTGGGTTTGCTTGCCCACGGAGCTCCAGCCCAGCCTCAGCAGCTCCCTTCACTCCCTTAGCAGCCACCGTCCCTCCCCAGGGGTGCCCAAGCCGGCTGGTCTTTCCCCAAAGGAGAAACAAACCCGGGGGCTTCTGCCAACCCCAGGTGGGCAACTCGTGAGCCTTCACCACGAGACGTCTCCCTCCGGGGCCCACGTGGAAGGTGGCAGGGCCTCTGGGAAAAGGAAGCTGGCAGCCGGCCTTCTCCTGCCCAGGGCAGAGGCACCCCCATGGAGCCTCGCTGGGCACCCGCTTAGCGTCCCCTGCAGCGGCACGGGGCTTTCCTGCAGGGCTCCTAAACAGGAAGGAGAGAAAAAATCAGCTCCTGGGTGGGTGGAAATCACGGCTGTTGCCTGGCTCCCCGCAGGGCCTCTGGGGCCCACGAGATGGGAAAGAAAAGAGGAAGGCAAAGCCAGCCCACGGCACAGCGTGAAGACCCCTGGCCGAGGGAAGCCGCCCGCCCCCCTGAACCACCCTCTCCCCCCCCCCGGCTCCCTTTCTCTATCCCGCCCCCCTCCCCCCCCCCGCTGCAACGCATGGACACAGAGGAGCCTTTGCTGCTGATCCGAGGAGCGTTCTCTTTGGGAGGGAGGGAGGGAGGGAGGGGGTGACAGCCCCAGAAGCCTCCCCAGGCAGGCCTCCTCCTCCTCCTCCTCCTCCTCCTCCGCTTGGCAACGTGGAAAGCAGCGCCCGGATCCGCCAAGCAAGCTAGGACCAGCAATGCACACTGCTCTCACGACCCATTCGGGCAGGAGGTGGAGGAGGAGAAGGGAAGCCCATCTGGAGGGGCCGGGCGAGGCGCTGTCCCGGGACGGAGCCAGTGTCCCACCGGGAAGAACCACCACACCCCTTCCTCGCAGGCTCTGCCGGCCGGAGTGCGGGAAGGAGGCAGATGCTCTGGGGCTCCAGAGGCAATCCAGAAGTAGCCAGAAGGTGCATGTGGGCCCGGAGGCAGAGGACCCCAAAGGACCCCAGCTTCCGCCCCCCCCCCGCACGCACGCACACACCAGTTTCTGGCTTGAGAGACCCCCGGGTTCTTGGGCATTCCAGTGAGTAGCACAGCCTGCCCCCCTCCCCAGTCAGTCCCTCTTTGCCCTTTTGATGGCTATGGAAGGAGACCACCCAGAGGGGCCTCAGAGGAAGCCCCAGGAGCCCCCACCACCCACTGGTCAGCTTTGGCTCATTTGCCCAGCACAGACGGGTGGGGTGGAAGGACTATGGCCCTCCACATTGTTCTGCTAAACTAAGAAATGCTTACAAAGTAGGGCACCGTAGTGAGCTCAGGCAAGCAAGCCAAACAACAAACTGTGGGGTAAACGACAAGCCCAAGGGTCTGCAGCCAGCCTGGTCTTCCCAGCTTTGAACATGTCCAATCCCACATCATGCGTCCTCCATCCCAAGGTGTGGAAAAGTTACTCCTTCAGGGAACAGTGGCCCGGATTCTCCAGTGGGTGGTGCTGAAAGTCCACAAAGTAAGTTTTCCAATTTTTCTGGCCCTCCTGGGGGTGGGGCGGGCGAGCGGTTAAGTGAGTGGTTTTTGGACTGTCTGGACGTCTCTCTCCTGGGCTCCTGAGCGAAGACATCAGGATTCGGGAGATGCTGAAGAGGCCACTGGCTGCCCCTGCCCGGCTTCCCCAGCCCCCCACCCCACCCCACCCCACCCCTGGATAAGGGCAGACCAAAGTCCTCGGCAGGCGGGGCCGGGAAGCAAGGCTGTGTTGGTGGATCTCAAGGGAGAAGCTGGTGGAGCTAGAAGGCAGATGGGGGTGGGGGGGGGAGGGAGAGGGGGGGAGAGGCTGGGGGAGAAGGCCCCCCAGGCAGAAGCAAGGCTCCCCGTGCACATGCTCCCTTCCCAAAATCTCCTGATCCATTCCTTTCCAGTCTGTGGCCACGCAAATGCCATGCATGCACACGGTGTGTGCAATATGTGTCCTGGCCCGGGATGAACATTCCCCCCCCCTCCAAAGAGCAGAAAGGCCCCCTCCCTGGTGTGGGTGCAAAGGCCAAAGGGCGTCAAGCACGACAGTTCCTTCTTCCAACCTCAAGCCAGCAGATCCCTGCCCCAAAGGCCTTGCAATCTGCAGGTCAGCTAACCTCCCCAAAAGGAAGAAAAGGGCGGAGGCAGCGGGGGGGGGGGGACCAACAAACAGAGGGGCCTTTATTTCCGACCCTCTCCAGCGCATTCCCTCCACCCACCTTCAAGTGGCCAGTGAGTGAAAGGACTGCCTGGGGGGGGGGTTGGGGGCACAGGGGCAGAAAAAAACAGGAGGTTGGGATGAAAAGGGGCCCCGTGGGGGCCAGCCAGAACTCACAGCAGAGTAAACCAGCAAAAGGGTTGCCTTTCCTGACCCCCCCCTCCGTTTCTCCCCCAGGAGAAGGGGGGGTCGCCAATTTCAAATTCACAAACTGGTTGGGCAGCCTTTGTCACTCAATGAGACATTTCCACACACACCCCCTGCAAAAAAAGCCAAGCCTCAGCCCTTCTCCTTCAGCCCCTCCCCAGGCAGAAAGTTTCCTGCTGCTGGGATTGCCCCCTTTCCTTTGCCTCTTGCGCACAGACACGGGGGGGGGGCAACACACGCAGAGCCCCCCCCTGGCATCAGAAGGAGGCAGGCCCCCTATTTTCCACGCAAAATCTCGCCCACTGCGCAAAAGCAGCAAGGCACGGAAAGCTCAAAAGTTACTTTGCTAACGAGAAGAGAGCGAGTGGATTATTTCACTAGCAAGGCACAACAGGGGGGAGGGGGCTGATGCCCCCACTGGGTTGGCCACGGGGGGGGGGTGGGATGGGGGGGCGACAAAGGTTGCACTCGTGGGGCCTCCAGGGAAGGCTGGCCTGGGAAGAGCTCCTGGGGTTCCCCCTTAGGGACTAGCAACCTGAAAGGAAGCAAAGATGCGGGGGGGGGGGCAGGCGGTGTGTGTGGGGGGAGCCAAGGGTCCTTTCTCGTTTCTAGGCTAGAGCCTCGGTGGGGTAAGCAGGAGGAAGCCCCCTCCCCCTTTCTAGGCCAAGGAGGGACCGGGCCCCCCACCCCCGAAGGGCCTGTGCCTGCTCACCTCGTGGCAAAACGAGGGGAAGAGTCAGCGACCGCCCCCCCCGGTGAGAAGCAGACCCCCCCACCGCCCCACCCCCGTGAGAAAACCAGCCAGGACGTGGAGGAGGTGCCTTGCCTGGCGCTGAGCAAGCCCCCCCCACCCCAAAGGACAGGAGGGCCCCCAGGAGGGCCCCCCCGCCCGTCCGGCCCCAACTCCCAGGGCGGCCTGTGGGGCGTGGGGTCAAGTCGGCTCCCCCCCCTCGCCCGGCACCGCGGGGGGGGCGAGGGGGCGCGCGGTCTCCCCCTCCCCAGGCTCGCCCGGCTGGCAAGCACCCCCACCCCCACCCCCACCCCCGGGCTGCGGAAGGAGGGAGGGGGGGGAGGGCATCGCCGTGACCCCGCCGGCCCCACCCTTCTCCCCCCCCGGGGGCTTCAGCTCCCTCCCTCCCTCCCCCAACTCACCCCCCCGCCCGTACCCTCCCCCCTCCCCGGCGGACCCAGGCGTCCGCCCCCCCCCGTGGCTCACCTTCTCGGTGGGGAGGGCGGGCGGGCGGGCGGGGATCGGCTCTCTCTCGGCCACCGGGCGGGGCGCCCGAGGGGGCGGCTCAGGCCAGGCTCATGGGGGTGGGGGCGGCGGGGGGGCGGCCCAGTCCGGGCGCTCGGCGGGGGCGGGAAGGGGGGGCGGTCACCGCTGGCCGCCGTCTGTTTACAAGCCCCTTCGGGGCAACATGGCTGGAGATCTCGCGAGAGGCGGAGTGGGGGGGGTGAGTGGGGGGGGGAGGGGGGAGGGACCGGCTGCTCCCCCCGCCCCCCCCCCGCCCCGCCTGCCTCCTCCTTCCTCCTCCTCCTCTTCCTTCCTCCTGTCCCTGCCCCCCCCGAGTGCAGCTGCTCCGGCAGCCGGGCCCCGCCACGGCTGGAGGGGGAGGGGGAGGGGGAGGGGGGCAACCGGTCCCCGTCCCCCCGCCCCGGCCGCCCCCCCCAGAATCAGCCCAATGATCCCTTTGAGAGGAGGGGGGGCTAAAACTCTGGCCCCAATCAGTGGTGCATCAACCGGGGGAGGCCCCCACCTCCTTGTGTCCCCCCCCCGCCGGGCTCCGAGGCGTCCTTTCGGCCAATTCGGGCCAACGCAGCCTCCGCCCCCCCCCCCAAAAAAGAGAAAGCCGGTGGCGCAAAGCGTCCCCCCCCCTCGCAAAAGAGGTCGGGGAGGGGAAAGGAGCCTGCGCTCCATCTTGTGGCGGGGAGTCCCGCAGCTCCGTTCTGCCCCCCCTCCTTCCAGTCCAGGGGTTTCAGGGGAGGGGGAGAAACGATTCATCGTCGCGGCCCTTCCTCGCCGGAGGGGGGTGGTGGTCGCTCGAGGGCCCCCCCCGGCAAAGGGGAGGGAGGGGCGAGAGCAGGGGAGCGCAAGGGCGCAGTATTCCCCCTCCCGTGGCCTGACCCTTCGGCCCTCGCCCCCCTCCCCGGCCGCTCCCAACGCCTTGCGGGGGGGGCCCTCCTGAGGAGACCCCCCCCTTGGGGGAAGATGTGTGTGTGCGTGCGTGTGTGTGCGTGTGTACACATCCGTATTCAGAACTCCGAAAAGTTACTTTTCCTGGAACACTTTCTCCGAAAGGGACCCAACAACCAGGTCGGCCGGCCGGAGCCCGCGCAGGGAATAGGGTGTTCTGGGAAATGTAGTTCCAAACAACCCCCGGCCGTGCCTGTCGTTGCTTCAGTTTACGTGCTGGCGCACACGCACCTTCCGATTCCGATTGGAGGAGGCCGCCGTGAGGCCCCGCCCCCCCGCCTGCGCGCGTGCCCTTTCCCCTCGCACGCCGCGCTCCTTCCGCCCGGAGACCCCGCCTCCGCGGCCTCCTTCGCGGGCGCCCATTGGCTCTCCTCCGCCCCGCTCCGCCCCCGGCGGCCGGTCGGGAGTCACCTTGGTCCCGGCGCCCGCGAGCGGGGGACGAGCGGCACCTGCGAAGCCGCCATGGCCGCCGCCGGAGGAGGAGGAGGAGGAGAGGCGGGGGCGGGGGTCGCCGCGGGGCCCGAGAAGCCCAAGACCTCCCCCAAGTCCGTCAAGTTCCTCTTTGGGGGCCTGGCCGGGTAAGAGCGGAGGGGGCGGGGGGCTCCCCCCCACCCCCCCCACCGGCCGCCTTGGCAGGGGGGGAGGGGGGCGCCCTTCCCAGCCGTCCCTGGAGCGCCCCCTGGCGGCGGCGGCGGGGGAGGAGCTCCCTTCGAGACCCTTGCCGCCGCCCCGGCTTTGCTGCTGCCCGAGGTCAGCCTCGCCTCTCTCTCCCCCCCCCCACCTTGGCCCCGCGGGAATCGCTTGGCTTGGCTGGAGCCGCAGCTGCGGGAGCAAGAAGAGGCTTTGCCCGGGGGGGGGGCGGGCAGCCCGCGTGCTGCTGTGCTCGGAGCCCCCCCCTTCCCTGCTCCAAAGGCTGCGGGAGTCCCGGGGGGGAGGGCTCTTCTGCGGGTTCCGTGCCCCCCCTCCCACCCCAGCCGTGGCTTGCTTAGGGTGTCGTTTTCACACGCACACCAGCCCCCCCCCGCTTAACCTTGTGGGATAACACAGCAGCTCTGGGGCTCTCCAGCCACTGCTGGCCTTACCGGTGATGCCCCGCCAGGCTTCTGAATCCCCCCCCCCCCAATTGCAGTTCACCAGGCTCCTCTTGCCTCTCGTTGGGGAGGGAGTGGAGGGGGAAGGGGGACACCCCCACCCCCCAGAGAGCAACCTGCCCTGCCGGCCGTGCCAGGGAGCAGCAGAAACAGGGCTGCGGTTTGGAGGAATTTCCTTTCTTGGAGGGGGGGTGTCTGTGTCTCATGCCTAACCCTTTGTGCTTGCCTCTCCCTCTCACCCCCCCTCTTCACACACACACCCCCAGCATGGGAGCCACAGTGTTTGTGCAGCCCCTGGACCTGGTGAAGAACCGGATGCAGCTGAGCGGGGAGGGCGCCAAGACGAAAGAGTACAAGACCAGCTTCCACGCCGTGGCCAGCATCCTCAAGAAGGAGGGGGTCCGAGGCATCTACACTGGGTTGGTAGGGGCCGGGGCGTGTGGGTGTGTGTGGAAGGAGAGCAGGGCCTGGAGGGGGTGTAGAGGCCCAGTCATCAAGGGGGGGGGGTTGAGAAGGAAGTTGTCTTCTCCCTCCCCCCCCCCATATGTCCCTGAGTTGCAGGATTGTCCAGCCAGAAAGGGCAAAGTATTCCAGGGCAAACTGTCATGTGGGCAAAGTCTTCTTCGTGAGTAGCGCCTGGGTCAAGGCACCCCCCCACCCGCACTTGCAGCACAGCTTCCAGAGCAGGGGGGGGGGTCTAGGCCTGGCTTTGCAAATAATCTACTAAAATTAAGTAGCCACTCTAATGTTAAATTCTTCTCAGCAGCAAGTTTAAACTCTGGTGTTCAGAGGCCAGCCCGTCCACATTTCTCCCTACTTCCTAGCTAGCCAACAAATCAGCTAAGATGCTAAATATTTTAAAGATCAGCTGATCAGGATTTTTTTTAAATCCCTCTTAACATGAACATGTTAATATCACCCCAGTGGTTTCCAGATTGTGCAAGGCAAAAAGGGCCAAGGGCTTTGTGGGGCTTTTCCTGGCCCTGGTGGTCAGTGGGTGAGTCAGGGCCGGGAGGAGGGGGAGGCCTGCGCAAGTGTGGGTGGCAGAGGGGGGGAGGGGATGATTGGCTGCTGTGTGTGGGGCACGGCTGACCGTTTGGCCTCTTCCTTGGCAGGCTGTCCGCTGGCCTCCTGCGCCAGGCCACCTACACCACCACCCGCCTGGGCATCTACACCATTCTCTTTGAGAAGCTCACGGGGGCGGACGGCAGGCCCCCCAACTTCTTTGTCAAAGCAGGGATTGGGATGACGGCAGGCGCCATCGGAGCGTTCGTGGGCACCCCTGCTGAGGTGGCACTCATCCGGATGACCGCAGATGGCAGGTGGATCGTGGTGCCTCTCGCTAGGGGGAGGGGCGGGGGGGCTTACATCCTGGCCAAACACTGCCTCCGTATTGGGGGAGGAAGCCAAGAGGAGCAGGGGTGGCAAATTCCGTCCGGTTCTGGTTCTCAAATCCCAGGCGGTCTGTTGCTTGCTTCCCTCTCTCCCTCGCGAGTCGCTTCCAACCTTCCCCCTTTCTCTCTTGTCTCGGCTCCAGGTTGCCTCCTGACCAGAGGAGAGGTTATGCGAACGTGTTCAACGCGCTTGTGCGGATAACCCGCGAGGAGGGGGTGCCCACACTCTGGAGGGTATGTTCTGTGGGGGTGTGGTGGGGATTCAGGGTGTCCAGGGACCCTCAGGACCCTAGCCTCGGTTGGGAGGCCAGGGGCCCTCCCCAAGGAAACCTTGAGGGCCCCAGCCTTTCGGCTTAGAGGCCGTCAGCCGGGCCTTGCGTGCCCCACAAGGCGAGGCTCCGGGCTAGACCTGGGGGGATGATTCGCCTTCCTTTGAGAGCAGCCTTAATTCTGCTCTCTGGGATTGGGAGTTGGGGGTAGGGGGGGGAGACCGGCTGCCCATCCTCTCGGAGAGATCCTCTCGGCGGCAGCCAGGCCTTCACGGGGCAGAGGGGCCGCCTGTGAAGGGCCCAAGCCTTCCTCCGGGTTCCTCCGCCCCCTCCACCTTCCACCTGCTCTCAGAGAGTCAGGGTCTGCCTGGGGGCTTCCCAGCATGATTCCTGCCCCTGCCTTCCTCTCCCGCCCTGCCGGGCTGAGCAGCTGCCCCCCCCCAAGTGTCCACGCACGCCTTTTGCAGGGAGCCAGACCGGTTCTCTGGGCAGCAAGGCCGCTGCGCCCCCTCCTGCCCCCTTGTAGCCTTGTAGGCCAGCCCCCTTTGGCCGCCCTCAACCGACACCCTCTGCCGTTCTCTGCCCCAGGGCTGCGTCCCCACCATGGCGCGCGCAGTGGTTGTCAACGCAGCCCAGCTGGCCTCTTACTCCCAATCCAAGCAGTTCCTCCTGGACTCTGGTAAGTGGCTGCTCTGGGTGGCGCTTGTTCCCGGGGGGGGGGGCGGAAGGGACCAGGAGGTTCCTGCGCTCCTCGGGCACCACCGAGGTGGGTCTCCCCGCTTGCGTGGCTGGCCAGTCCCGTCCTGTCTTTCTCGGCCAGTTTCATGCTGCTTGTACTGCATGTGGTTCTCGCTTTCTGGATTTCAAGAACATTGACCCATGGCTGAAGCGAGAGGCGCCCTTCATTCTCCTTTGGCAGTGGGCATGGTGCGCGGGGGGGGGGTTGCATTTTGGCCTGGGAGGAAGCGCCTCCCTTTGCCTGCCCTAGACTCTTGGTCCACTCTCTGGCTTCAGAGCTTGGTTAGCTGTGCCTTGCGTTGAGGCCCCTGGCGTGGCGGCGGGGTTTCTGCTGTTCGGTCTAGCAGCTCGATTGTCGCCGTGGCCGTGGTCATGGTGGCAGGTAGCAAGTCAGAGAGGCAGCGGGGTCTCCTGCCTCAGCTCCCCTTTCCTGCATCCTCCTCCTCAGGGTATTTCCGGGACAACATCCTCTGCCACTTCTGTGCCAGCATGATCAGCGGGTTGGTGACGACCGCGGCCTCCATGCCGGTGGACATTGCCAAGACCAGGTGAGGGCCTCGTTTCTCTCCCCAAGAGGGACATCTGTACAACCAGGGAGTCGTCTTGAGTCTGGAGGTGGGAGGGGGCATGTGGGAAAGAGCCGCTCTCCCCCGCCCCAGTCCTTGTGCACAGCTCATGAAGCCCAGGGCTTCTGAAATGCCTTCCATGCCATTCTGTGGAGTGTGGGGTGCCAGGGGCCGTGTTTTGGCAACCTCCAGAGTCCACCAGTTGCCCTCTCCTGGGTCAGGTGGCAGGAGCCATGGCATTCGGCTGGGGACAGAAGGCAGACCCTCTTTTCTGCTCCGCCAGAGCCTGACTCCAGAGGGAGGGGGGATGGTGAGCATCTTCCGGAGGCGGTCTGGAGAAGCAGCCTCTGAGCAGCTCTGGCCACTCGCTAACAGAGAGCTTGTTGCCACTCCCATGTTTCTGCAGGATCCAGAACATGCGGATGATTGATGGGAAGCCGGAGTACCGCAATGGGCTGGTGAGTGTACATGGTTCGTTGGGGGGCGGGGGCTGCGGCTTTGAGTGGAGAAGCCAGCCCATCTCTGCTCTCTGTAGTTCTCCGGGCTGACCGTGCAAAGAGAGAAGCAGCTGGAGGCTTTCAGTTTGGCTTTGTGGGAAAGTGACAAACCGTTCCAAGTGGCAAATGCCTGTGCGGACGCGTGGAGATTCTCAGCAGGCAGAGGCCGGTGCAATGAGGGAGGACTCCTGGTGGGGGAAGCTGCTTCCGGGAGCACCGTCTAGCCCAGATTTTGCTAGCTTCCTTGCAAGAATATCATGGGGAAGTTGGTCAAAGGCCTTCCTGAAATCAAGATAAGCTACATTCACAGCGTTCCCTTCATCTATCAAGCCTGTAACTCTATCAAAAAAAGAGATCAGATTAGTCTGGCATGACTTGTTTTTGGGAAACCCGTGTTGACTTTTAGCGATGACAGCCTTGCTTTCTAAGTAATAACAAACTGTATTGTTTAATGATCTGCTCTAGAATTTTTCAGGGAATTGATGTCAGGCTGACTGAGCGATCATTATTTGGGTCCTCTCCCCCCCTTTTTATTTTTTTATTTTTTTTAAAGACAGGGACAACATTTGCTCTCCTCCAGTTTGTGGGGACTTCTCCTGTTCTTCAAAAATTCTCAGAGATTATTGCCAATGGTTCTGAAATTATTTCTGCCAGTTCGTTTTAGTATCCTTGGAAGTAATTCAAGGACATTAAAACATGGGCTGTCTTGCTATTGCCTGGCCTCCTGCTTTTGGAGCTGAGGGCCGTGTTCTCTGGATTTGGTCCCTTGGCCCCTGCTGGGTCGGGACTTTGTCACTACCAAAAGGGGTACCACAGTCCAGGCAGCTGCTGGGTGAACTTTTGTAGAGATCAGAGGCTTGGAAGTTTCTCTGTGTGTGTGTTTGTGTGTGTGTAAATCATGTTGTCTTAACCATGAGCAGGGTTGATCTGGCATGTGCTTCTGGGGGTTGCAGCCCCTTGCTTCAGGGTTCAGCGATGGGGGAAGGAGGATGCAGAGCTGGGAGGAGCTCAGAGTGAGGCTGTTGGAAGATGCCGACTTTGAGGCCGTCTAGGCTAATCCCACCAAGGCAGGGGCCATAGCTGAAGGGGCCCCGACGGGTGCCCCCCCCAGCCTCTGCATAGAAACCTTTAACAAAGGGGATAATATTATCCACTGGTTCACGGCTCTCCTTGACATTCTTCCACTGGAGTTTCTTCCACCTGGATTTTCCGTGAACTCACGGCCCACCTCCTTGAGCCGAGACAGAAGAGAAGCCTTAGCGATCTTCCTTCCCTTTCTCCTGGTGGCTTTTGGTTCTGCTTTTGTTTCCTGCCAACTGTTTCAGGTGAGCACCGACTGGCATTTGTTTGCATTTCTCCCCACCCACCACCCGCTCCCCGATTTGCAGGATGTGCTGGTGAAAGTGATCCGTTACGAGGGTTTCTTCAGCCTGTGGAAAGGCTTCACGCCCTACTACGCCCGCCTCGGCCCCCACACGGTCCTGACTTTCATCTTCCTGGAGCAGATGAACAAGTTCTACCGGAAGTTCTTCCTCAGTGCCTGAGTGGGGGGAAGAGGGACACCCCCCCCGGCTTCCCGGCACCCCCTCCTCCCATTTCTCAAGTGCCAAGGGCACCCCACCCCCTCCTGAGGCCTGTCGTGTGCAAAGCGCAAGGGAAGGGCTGCTCCTTCCCAAAACTGCTTTCTGGGGGGGGGGGAGGGAGGGAGGGAGGGAGGGGTGTCTCATTTCCCTCTCCCCATGGGCCCGCCTGTCTTCCTCATCATGAGGAAGGCTCTTCCTGCCCCCAGAGTGTTGAGAGCCAGGGCAGGGGGGAGGGCAAGAGATGGGTTGTTATTTATTGTGGAGGCGAAGCGAATTCTGCCCTGTAACTTTTTCCGAACTGAACTGCCACCCTGAGGAGCCCCACTGGGCATCAACGGTGCCTCTCCTTCCCCCTTCTTTGTTTTCACCCGAGTAAAATGAATCATGGTCTTAATCCACTCGCCTGCTCTTAAGATCCTTCTGTTGCGTGGGGAGGAGGGGCTGCAGGAGGAACCCCTGCCATGAGGGAGGCTTTCCTGGCCCCTCCACCCCGACCCTGTCCCTTTTTCAGCGCTGACGTCTGCTTGTCCTGGCTGGAGGCCGGGAGGGAGCCGGGGCTGCCCTCTCCCTCTGGTGTTCTGGAAGGGCAAGAGTTGATCATGATCGCTCTCCCGTTCATCCCACACAGACACACACTGGCTCCTCCTTTTCCTGCCATGTGTGTGCTGGGGGGGGGGGGGAGAGAAGAGCCAGACTGGCATGCATTCCTGGGCCCCTCCCTCCTGCTCCAGTCAGTGGGCCTCTGCCCTTGGACTCCGGGGATCAGATCGGAATGGGCAGCAAAGTCTTCTTTATATGTTTTAATTCCTCACAGTTTTCCCACCTGGAATATATTTTTGGGAAGGCTGCAGCTGTTTATTTTCTGTTTTATTTTCCTTGTTGGGAGAGAGTCTTGTGGCCCCTGAAAGACTGGCACAGGCCTTCACGGAGACTCTGCAGCCGGCCGGCCGGCCACCTCGCCAGGCTGTGGAAGCTTATGCTCAGTGGCAGCTCTAAATTCAGAACCGGTGGGGCTGAATACACACCGGGCTTTGACAGACTAAGCACACAGTGCTCTGCATGAACCCCCAGGCCCGCCAGACCCACATGGGGAGAGGGCAGTTGTAGGGGCTCAGCCCTCTGGCCCCCAGGAGAGGGCAGAGACCTTTCTGGGTTGGCAGCCTCGACCTTTGTGGGGGCTCTTGCTGGTCCATCTGGGCAAGGGGACCTCCCTGCCCTGGGCCTGGTGGATTCGGCCGTGTCCCACGGGAGCCGGGCAGCAGTGGGAAAGAAACGTGGCTTCCTTCCTTGGCTGGTGCACGGAAACTTTTCCCCCTCGGGGCCCAAGGAGGAGATGGTTCACCCTGGGCTCCCCTCCAAGGCATTGTCCCAAGGGTGGGAGCGGGGGGGGGGGGGAGAAGCTGGGAAGGTCCTGGATGCCACAAGGAGCAGGTGGGCACCATGGACAGGCACCGGGCTACTCCCGTCTGGCACAATGAGAAAGCAATCAACCTGAGGCTGATGGAGATCCAGGTGGGAGGCCTCCCGACGACTCCTAAAAAGGCTAGAGGTCCTCCAATGGAGGGTCCCTCAGCAAGGCAGGTTCATGCCAGGCCCTCTGGCTCTAGAGCGTTCAGCCCCCTCCTCATAACCATTCAAAATGCAAGGCGCTTTTATTGTTTTAAAGGATGTTCAGTTCTTTAGCTTGGGAAATGGTGGGGTTTTCATGTGTCTGTGGTTTTTTTAAAACGTATTCATGCATGAACTGAAGTTGTGGTGGGCAGAGGGGTGGGTGGGTGTTCATTGTGTTGGGTGTTGAGAAGGGGAACTGAGGGCAAGGAGCCCCGGAAGGGTTTTTCCAAACAGGTCCGGATGGAGCAGCTGTTGAAACGGGAGATGAGAGCGAGCAAGGGCTCGAACAGGAGGCATTGTGGGGCAAGAAGAGAGATGTCTCACATTACACACGCACAACATGCAGGGGGATCTGAGCTGGCAGTGATGGAACAGGAGAGGGGTCTCTGTGGGAAACTCAAGCACATGCACGGCTGCTGTAAGAAGGCAAGTTCTGTGCAGGGAACCATGAGAAAAGAAATGGAAACAAAACGGTTCCGTCTTGCAAACAGGGAATCCCTTGAAGCAGGTGAAGGTGCCGGACAAGGCTGGACACATCATCAGAGATGCCCCAGTTCCCAGAGGACAGCTTGCACCTTTGGGGGTTGTTTAGCTGGGGGGGGGGTGGGCTTGGAGTTCTTGCCTGCTGCACAAAATGAAGCCGCTGTGCTAAAAGGCTCAACATTCGTTGAACTCCTCCTTGGCTTTCTCCTTGTGAAACATCACTTAGTAAGGACTGTGTGTGTCTGTGTTTTCCCACAATGTCTTTTAGGGGACGAGGATTGTCCCCAAATTCCGATTTTCGACTCTTTGGGATGCTCGGTCAAAGGCTGCCATCAGGAGGCTTGTTCTGGAGGCTGCCACAAACTCTTTTGCCCAGGGCAAAAGCAGGAAAGGGAGCCTGGTGGACCGAGGGGAAAAGCCAGCAGCCTCCAACCACCAGAGGTGCCTGGAGTAGCCCCCCCTCCCTTAAAAGAATAATGGGACTTAAGCCATGGGGCTTGGTTTCTCTCTTGGAAGAACTGCCCCCTCTTCTGTCTGTGGACACCAAATGCCAGGACTCCAGGCCCCAACCTCTCCCCCCCCCCCCGCTCCTTTGCCCTCATTCTCGCCGTGCATGAACTACGTGTGGCTGCTTGTGAAACTTCCTACCTCCTGCCCCTGCCCACTTCCTAACCTGTCAGCTGCCCACCTTCCCCGGGCCTTGCCTGGGGTGTTCAGAGTGACCCAGTCCTGGGGGAGAACCCCCATTGGCCATGGCAGGCCCCAGGGCTCCCCGGCCGGGGAATCCCACAGCCACCCGCCAGGCCCCGAAGCTTCCTTTCGCCTAGCTGGAGAATTGCCAGAGCTCCCAGGCTGGCCAGTCGCCCCTCCAGGGCCACGGACTCTAATCCAGCCCCCCCCCCAGGAGGCTCCAGGAGGCAGAGGCGGGGGGGGGCACCCAACCTCCAGCCATCTTCCTTGGCTTCTGCTTTTGCTGGCAGAGCAGGCGATGGAGCCATGGTCCAGAAGGCAGAGGTCAAGAGGTCTCGCTGGGTCAGGCGCCGGGTGGGTCCAGGCCAGCTAGCCATTCCCTTCAAGAAATGGCCAGAGGAGAGGAGGGGGCAGGATCCCAGAGCCTGAAGAGGGAGGGTTGGGTGTGGTGTGGAGGGGAGGGGAGAAATGTGCAAGAGGGAGGGAGGGAGGAAAGAGCCCCCCCCAGGGCTGCCTGGAGCAGGCCACCCCCGCCCCGCCTCCTCACAGGGCCACCCTATGCCCAAAGCAAAGCCTTTCCTGCAACCACAGTTCAAGAGGGCGGCCTGGGCCACCAGGCAGGCTTCCCGCCGGAGCTGGCCCGCTCCTCTTCCTCCGGCTCCCAACGTGCGATGGAAGGGGCAGAGGGTCGCCCTAGGACACTCAAGGCGTGGGAAGGGCCGCTTCAGGACACGCTGTTTATTTGGACACGTTAGGGCAGCCGACGCGTACAGAAAGCATTTTGTGGATTTTACACGACACGGGTGGGTCGGCTGCTGGCGGCCCTTCCATGGCCCTCGAGGAAGCGGGCTCAGTGCTGGGGCTGCTCCTGCAAGGGTCCCAGGGCGGACCAGCCAGCCAGGGCAGGAAGAGGCCGGCCACCCTCACGGTCCCTCTTGTCCTTCCTCACCCGGAAAGGGGTGGCTGGGCACAGTGTTGAAGTGGCCTATGGAGAAGATGGCGAGGGTCCCGAGGGCGAAGAGCAGGATGGCTGCCCAGAAACACAGCTGGTCGATCACCTTTCCGATCAGCACCCAGTTCTCTGTCTCCTGTGGGAAGCGGAGGAAGTGGGACGGATAAGGGCCGAAGGGGAGGGAAAAAACGCAGAGGACGGGGGGGCTTTCCTGCCCACCCTCATGAGGAGGCACCTACCCACCTACCCCCCCCCCCCCGGTCTTAGGCTGGCAGCTGCCTTACCGTGCTCTCCGCGTTCTGGCCCTTGGTGCTCTCGGCGATGAAGTTGCAGGCGTCCACACACGCCTTGATCTCCGGGGCCAGGCTGGCCAGGTTCTTGTACAAAGTGTTGGTCATCCCCACGTCCAGCTCATCTGGAGGGAAGGGAGAGGGATGGGCAGGAGGAAAGCCAGAACCCCCCCCCAAGTCCCGAGGCAGCTCTGCCTCCACGCAGACACCCCCCACGGTCCTTCCTTTGTTCGTGGGCCAAAAAGCTTCTGACGACAGCGTCTCTCCGCACCTCGGAAGACGGTTCGGAAAGGCCCTACCTGGCATACCGGGGGGGGGGGGGGACAGGGCCAAACCAACACCGCATGCTTCATCGGGGGGGGGAATGGAGGCACTAATAGAGGGTGGTAGGGGGCAGGCCCGGAGCCGTCGTACACAAGAAAAGGAGCTCTGGATTTTACTAGACCCCCAAGCGAAACAGGAGTCAACCACATGAAACGGCAGCAAAATAGTCTAATGTGATACTTCTTGGCTGCATCAACAGAAGATGGTGTCCCAATCCAGAGGAGCCACCGCACTGCTGCGTTCTGCGGTGGGACCTTAAATATGGGATTCTTGGCGCTGCTACGGGCGTCACAGTTTTGGAAAGAGACTGAGACATTGTGATGTGCCCAGAGGAGGAGGAGGAGGAGGAGGAGGAGGATGGAGACGGACAAGGGTCCCGAGACCAGGCCCTGCCAGGCAGGATGGAGAAGAGAAGAGGGAGGGCGATGGGAGAGCTTCTTTTGGGGTCACTCCAGAGGGGAAGATGGATTGCAAGGGGAAAAGGAGATTTTGCCTCAGCATTAGGAAGGCCTTCTTGAGAGCAAAGGAAGGGGCTGCCTCACGGAGCAGGGGGTCCCTCAAAGCCGGAGGTGCTTAAACAGAAATAAGAGGAAATTCTCACCCCCCCACACATACACACTGTCTAGGAGGCTTCAGGAAGGGGCTTCCTGCTTTGGCAGGGCCTGGACCCGATGGCCCTGGGAGGGCGGCAGGGTGTGTGTGTCCCTTCCGGCCTTAGCCCTCCAAGATTGGAAACATCCTTCAGAGACCAGGAGGGGGGGACCTCCTGGCCGCGCCATCCTTAGGCGAGGAGGAGAGCGGCCGGCCGGTTGCCGGTTCTCTGGCAGAAAGGCTGACCCCCGCCACGGGAAGGGTTTGTGAGGACCTTGTATGTGAGCGAGGGACCTGTTCACGCCCCAGAAACTGTGGGAAACCCGCCCGGGGGCCCCATCCACTCTGTTGGGTCTGCCTGTAGCACCCCTTTGCTTCCAGATTGCCACCCCCGGCATTCAGCAGAACTCTCCCTCCCTCAGGAAAAGTGTCCATACATACATGCTGTGCACTAATACAAAAATCCCCCCCCCCCAATGCTACCATCACCCTGCGGACCAGATAAGAAATTATTTCATTTTCATCTCTTTTCGCCCCATTCCACTCCAAAGATCCATTGATTCTTCTGCTGGCTTTTGACCTCTCCCTTTTACAAAAACATAATTCAAATATGGATTCCACCTCTCTTTTAAATCATTATATTTTGTCATCCCCCTCCTTACTTTTATTTCCCATGTTAGCTTATCATTTATCGCTAAACTCCACATTCCTTTATACCAATCTTCAAGGCTGACTGTCATTTTTCCAATTTTTTGCAAATATTAATCTTGCTGCTGTGACCATTGTAATGATTAACTTTCTGTTCTTTTTTAAGATGGTCATCCTCAATTATATTTAAAAGAGCAATAGTTGGTGATATTTGAATATTATATCCAGTAGTTTCTCTGATTTCTTTGAAAACCAGTGCCCGTTCTCTTTCTTATTTCGCAACTCCACCACATATGTAAATAACTCCCTTTTCACATCTCCAGCATTGAGATGGTACATTTTTATTTGTAATATTGAATCTTACTGGGGTAAGATACCATCTCCATGAGACCTTATAACAATTTCCTTTTATAGACATATTCTTCATTATTCTTTGTGACCGTATTTTGTTCCAGTCCTCTCTTTTAACCTCTTCATCCATATCCTCTTGCCATGGCTTTTTCATCATAGCTTTTTCATATCCAACATTTATTTAAATCTTATAAATCACACTGACTCTGCCCTTTCTTTTATTTCCTTCCTTCCTCTTGATCTTGTCTTTGCTCTATAATCTCCTTAAGTTTAGACAGTCTTCTAATTTCTCCTCCTTTTCTGGTCCACTCCCTTGTCCAACTTTCCATTTGCAGTATTTTTATCCAAGATAAATTGGTGCACGGCATGTATGTATGCACACTTTATTATAGTATTGTTCTTATTGTTTTTCTCTAGTTAATTAATAAAACAAAAAAGTAAAAGCCTGGCTCCCTCCCTCCTTCCCCCCCAGGCCCCCTGCACCCCCCGACCCCCCCCCCAGGCCATTCTTACAAGCTGCAGAGAAGCCGGGCATCCTCCGGAGTCCGTGCCGGGGGCCCTGGTGCTCGAAGAGCAGCTCGCTCCGAGGCTTCTTCAGGATGTATTCTTCCGCCTTCAGCATCAGCTTGAAGGAGCTGCGCCGGCGAGGCCGGGGTCCGTCCCAGGAGTCATCATCGCCTGCCGGCTCCAAACTGGAGCCCAGGTACCGAGGAAGGACCTCCAGGAACAGCTGCCGGTGGGAAAAGTGAGGGAGAGCGAGTGTCCCGTTGAGGCAGGCAAGGAGTCTGGGAGACCCAGGGTGCCCAGGTCTCTCTCCTTCATCTGCACTTCTTGTGATTTTCGAAATGACCCACACTGCCTGGCTGTTTAGGCTTTATAGATTTCAATTAATGTAATCAATAAATTAATAATAAATCACCAATATGCAAGGCAGAATGAGTGGCGTTATATTGGCCTTTGGAAGAGGTCATCTTGCGTAGCTTTATAAGTGTAAAAAGCAAGACTCGAGTGGGCCTCCCTCCAAGCTGGGTTCTGCTCGCCTGCCCGGCTGGATTCTAGCAGCTGGACCCACAGGCCCAATGCCGCTTTGCAGGCCCCATGTGGTCTCTTTGCACGCCTTTCCCACCCTCCTCCAGTCAGCAAACTATTTGTTCCTCATGTGAGGACAGCCAATCTATTGGTCATTGAAAGGCAACAAGCCGCCACCCTCAGAGTCAAGATACAAATAAGCTTTAAAAAACCCCCCAAAAGCAGGGATTATCTGGAATTTAGATACTGTACTGCAGAGCAAAAACTGCAAATGGAAAAATGGTTTGAAGGCCTTTGTGGATGGCGTGGCTCCTCTGGCAGGAGACATTGAGGGCTCCCCTTTGGGGACAGTTAGTCCCCCCCCCCCGAAGGTCAGAAGGTCACTCCTTTTCTGACTTTCATTTTCTCACCGGCCCTGACCAGGGTAGCCCGCCGGAATCCTATTTGATGTCAGGCGCCGCTATCGCAATTTTTGGCTACAGAAACTTCCCCTTCTGCTTAGGGACTGGATTTTTGCTAACATTTGCTCTCTTGCAAAACTGAGGGAGTGGAGGAGCGAGAGACAGAACAGGGTTGCCAGAGCAAGATTCTGGCTGGCCCCGCCAGCATCCTTCCACCTTTAAAAACAACGCACAGCCAGAAATGGTGCAAACGTCTGTCTGTGCTCAGTGTAGCCCACTTCATTTGCTTCCTTGAAGAAGGGAAGGAAACCGCTGGGCTCCCAATTAGCACCCCCCCTCCCTCTCACGTGTTTGAGGCGCTCCGACATGACGTGGGTGCTCGGGCTGCGCAGAGACATGTTCAGGACAATGACGCAGTTCATGACGATCAGGGTGGCCACCACCATCACAAAGAGCAAGTACCTGCCGCCAGGAAGGGCAAGTCAGAGGAGCGGGGCTCCCAGGCGACCCTCCCCCCCCCCCCGGGTTCCTCCCAGGGAAGCTGGGTGTGGGCTGGCACTCCGTCCTACCTGCTGGGCCGCCCCACGGCTGCCGTGGCACTTTGGCTCAGCGGTGGTGGCAGCCCACGTTTCACTCCTTCCAGACCCTCTCGGAGCACACAAGCCCCCTGCTGCTGCTCACCCACGCCCCCTCCCACCCGCCCCCTTGGGTGCCCCAGTTCTGCTCAGGCCCCATAGCCAGGAACGGGAACTCACTTGCCGATGAGGGGGACGCTGAGAGAGGTCTCCGGCACCTGCTGGGCAATCAGGAACAAGAAGACCGTCTGCGCCAGCAGGACCGAGATGCTGACGGTGCACTTCTGTCCTCCTGCTGCCCCAAGAGAAACAGGGCGGAGGAGGGACGAGTGAGCCGTTGCCCCCACCCCCACCCCCCTCACAGCCCCTTCTCTCCACCAGGCTTGCCCACCACCCCTGGACCCAGAGTCCTCGGCACACCACAAAGTGTGCGGGGAGTATACCCCCCCCATGGCGCTTAAAGCACTCTCTGGGCAATTTGCAAGTGAATTGTGCAGGCGACACATTCCCCCCTACACAGCCCCCCTCCTTTCTCCTTGTAGGCCCATGTGCAGGCTGGCTGCGGACGGACGGACGTGTGCCCAGTGTTTCTTTCTCCTGCATCCGAGTCCTGCGAGGCACGGCTAGGTGGCCCAAGCCCACCGGAGAGGCGCACGTGGCTGAGGTTGCCCCACTGGGGATCCTTCTAGCGGCCTCGGGACCTCTTTCCTGCCTGCCCCAGAGAGGGAGGGAAGGGGGCTCACACTCTGCCGGGAGGAAGTAGACGAGCACCACCAGGGAGGAGATGAGCACGCAGGGTGCGATGATGTTGATGATGTAGAACAGGGGCTTCCGCTGGATGATGAGGAAGTAGTGCATCTCGGAGAAGCCGGGCGCCTCCAGCCCGGCCACGGGAGCCAGGCTCAGGCGGGCCGGGCGGTGGTGGATGGCCCACTCGCCATTCTCTGGTCAGGAGAGAGAGAGAGGGAGACCACAGCTGTGGGCCTCAGGCGCCACGTGGGGGGCGTGGCCGCGAGGGCGTGGCGGAGCCCACTGAATGCACCGGGGCTCCGCTTTGGGTCCCTGGTCTTCTGGGGATGTTTGGGCGGACTCAAAAAAAATGGTTTGGAGAGAAAGTCCAGGGAGGGGGACCCCATAGCCTGTCAGCTGGCCAGGCAGCTCCCCCTCCTCGCAGGCCAAGGCCCCCCCCCCCTTACCTGTGAAAGCCGCCCGGTCAATAACGATATTTTTCGTGGGCTCCCTTGTGAGGTCATCCGGGCCATAAAAGAGCTCCACTTCCCTGGCATTGTAGTTTTGGGACCTGGGCAAAAGAAACATACAGAGAGAGAGAGAGAGAGAGAGAGAGAGAGAGAGAGAGATCTATGCACAAAGACCACCTCCAAGCCCATTTCTGGAGGTGCTGCGTGTGAGTTGGGTTGGCATTTTCTTCCCCACCAACTCTGAAGAAGCAGGTGGTCGCCTGGCACGCACACACTGATACAGTATATGGAAGTGTAAAGCGCCCCAGCACTGTTGTTTATGTTGGGGTTTTTCTTGTTGCTCAAACAGGTGAAGACCCCCCCCTTTCTGAACCCAGGCCGGGGGGGGGAGTTGGGTCCTTCCCAGCCGCCGCCACCCCCCCTCCTGTGCCTCCTTTATCAAGGTATTCTTTTTACCGGAGAATGACTCCAAAGCCCAGTGTGCCCTCCTGGGGCTTCTTTGTCCTTCAAGGAGCATCATCATCATCATCACCACCACCACCATCATCAGAAGCACCATCCCCTCCCCCACTCCCTAGCACCCTTTGTCCATGGTGTTTCTGGACATGAGAGGCTGGCCTGTTCCCGCCTCGGTCCTCTCGTAGGCGGCCGCGCTCGGCGTCCTTTTCCTTGCTCACCGGAAGACGAGGGAGCAGTTCTGCCAGTCGAAGGGGAAGTAGGTGACCTCGATGGAGCAGGTGCTGCGGTAGATGGCTGGGGGCAGCCAGTACATGTACCCCCCAGGGTAAATCAGGACGTTGGCGGCATAGGCCACTTCGAAGTTCCCATCGATGCTGCGGGGAGCATGAGAGGAGGGTGAGGAAGAAACGGGGGGGGTGGGCTTTGAGCCCTGGGAGGACAAAAGTGGGGCCCCCGTGCTCCCCCTCTTCTGGGCAGGCACCTGGCCCCCTAGCCTGCCCCTGGCGGCCCCTCCCTCCCCACCCACCCCACACTCACTTGTTCTCCAGGACAATGTCCGGCAGCCACACCAAGTCCGCAGAGACTCGAAGGGCCCTGATCCCTCCAAAATCTTCACTGCTGTAGTTCAGGCGGAAATCCATCCATTCCTGGGACGGTTGGGGAGGAAGGGAGAGGACTGGTCAGGATTGGAGCGGGGGGGGGAGAGACGGGATGCAACAACCAGCCCACCCACCTGGGGGGGGGGAAGAGAGATCAGCCCTCCTGCCCCTCCTCAGAGCCCCTATGCTTAGGGGCAGAAAGGCAGCCTGCTGGAGGAACGTGGTGGGATGGGGTGGAGGGTCAAGGTCGGGGCTGGTGCAGGAGGAGGAGGAGGAGGAGGAGGAGGAGGAGGAGGAGGAGGAGGAAGGCCAGGCAGCCTCAGGGCTGACACTCACTTGAGTAATCCAGACATTGGTGGTCAGAGTCTCTTCCTTCTCGTTCTGCAAAGAGAAGACGGGGGGGGGGGGGGAGGTTACTTGGTTTTCTCTTCCCTGCAGTAACTCAAGAACAAGCAAGGAGGAATCGAGCAGATCAGCCCCATCAGTGACCAGCAGCGCAGGAGTTGCCCACAGGCTAAACAAGCTACGGCTGTGGGGCCTCAGATGCTGTGGGGCCCCTAGGCAGAAATTCCCCAATGAAAAAGGGGAGGAAATTTGTTGGTTTGGAAAAAGAAATATGGCTGAAGGTGGACCCAAGATAACGCAGAAGCAATTCCTCCATACACACTTAAAATATGGGCCTGTAGCTTGCTGCACCCATCTTGTATCCTTAACTTCTCTCTCATGTAAACACTACTCTCTCTGTGTGTGTGTGTGTGTGTGTGTGTGTGTGTGTGTGTGTGTGTGTGTGTGTGTGTGTGTGTGTGTGTGTGTGTGTGTGTGTGTGTGTGTGTGTGTGTGTGTGAGAGAGAGAGAGAGAGAGAGAGAGAGAGAGAGAGAGAGAGAGAGTGTGTTCTGTGTCATCAAGTCAGAACCGATTTATGACCTTAATAGGGCTTTCAAGGTGAGTGAGATATTAAAGGAGTGGTTTTACCCTTTCACTCCCCCAAAAGGAGTTTCCACAGCCAAGAGGGGATTTGAACCCTGCTCTTCAGAGCCCTCATCTGTCACTCTGTCCACTACATCTCACTGGGAATCTTGTACTCTTACTAGGCACCACCTATACAGAGGTAAATATATAACAATAAGTTCTTTGTATTCTCAAAGGCTTTCACAGCTGGGATCCGATGGTTCTTGTAGGTTTTTCGGGCTATTTGGCCCTTTTTCTTGAGTTTTTTTTCTTCCTGTTTCACCTGTCTCTGTGGTAGTAACTGGCAAAACATTAGGAAGAAAAACCTCCAGAACAGGGCCAAACAACCCAAAACACCTACCACAACCAATAAGTCCTTTGTTTTAAAAACTGGTGCTTTTTTGTGATTCTGTTTCATTTTGTTTTGACCTTTTGTGGAGTTTTTGAAACATTGGAACATATTGCTATTTGGGCTGTGCAGAACAGCCGGGCCCCGGTCCACCCCCTTTTCTAAGTGGACCTCGACCGCCTACACTGGGCCTGACCCTCCTCATAACATTGGGGAAATGTTCTTCTCCACCCCCAGGGCTGGGACATGATGGGTGTGTTTCTGGGTCTCCATCAAACCTCCCAAACAAAAAACAGGCCTTGCCAAAGGTTTCCGGAAGGGTGACCGGGACCATCAGGCCAGCCTTTTGCTTTTATTTATTTTATTTATTGGTTGTTCTGAGTTTTTCGGGCTCTTTGGCTCTTTGTTCTGAAGGTTGTTCTTCTTAACGTTTCGCCATCAGACTGGCAAAATGTTAGGAAGAACAGCCTTCAGAACACGGCCAAAGAGCCCGAAAAATCCAGAACAACCATTAGATCCCGGCCGTGAAAGCCTTGGCGAATATTTGTTATTTATTTATTTAACTTATATCCCACCCACACTACCCAAAGGTGTCTGCAGGATCCAAGTTTTGCCCCCCCCCCCCGGCTGCACAGAAGGACCAGCCCAGCAGCGCCGAGAGCTGACGCACCGGTGGGCAGATGGTGGTCTGGATCGGGTGGGTTGGCCTGTCGCTTCCTGCCTCCTTTTGGGCCAGCCGTTTAGCCCAGCATGGCTGGCTGTCTTTCTTACTCTAGGGATGCTGAATGGTGTTCCCGGAAACAGAGGCTTCCTGCCCTGGTCTGGAATTGCCCTGATACCCAAATCCATTTGCCTAACAACAGGGCACAGGCCTAACAGACGTCCATGGCAGACAGAGAACAGCTGTCTTTACCAAACCGTTTAAGGCGAAAGACTTTTTAAAAACAAAAAGCCCTTCTATTAAAAAGAAAAACAAGCACACCAAGCAAGTAATTAAGAACGGTGTTAAGGCTTCAGGTTTACTGGATAAAATAACTCCATCCTCTGCTGGCAGATCATCCCCACTTTCAAATAAGGCGTTGCCATTGAATCTCGCCTCTTCAATCCCATCTCTTGGCATAATCCCGACAGCCGTTTGTGCCTGTGAGACTGGGAAGGCGTCAGCGAGTGTCCTGAGAGGCTTGACCTCTTCCAGCAGAGGGGTCTCCACTGAAACTTCAAGACTGGATATTTCGATGCCATTCCGAACACGGAGGGGCTCCAAAGGAGCAGCTCGTGCGAACTGCATAACATTGTTGGACGTAGAAGATTCCAACGGGCCGGCCCTGTTTTTCATATGGAGAACCATTGGGTCCCCAAGGTAGCCATGCGTCCCTGGAAGCACATGGCGAACAAGACCTGAAGGCATGATATGTGACATGGGAGGATGCCGAAACCCTCGCCCAAGATGGAAGGAGAGGGAGGATCCTTGCTGCCCAGACATGACACAGCATGGAAGTGGAATCCAATCCACGGTCTTAACGAAACAGGTCTCCCCCCCCCCCCTCCGCTACAGGGGTTATCTATCTTTCCACTCCACCTAGGCTGATTGTCTGCTGCTCAAAGCCGCCCCCCTGAGAAGCATGTTCAGGATCAGAAGTGTTCCACCAAAGGTTGGTCCTATCCAGGTGGGAAGAGGGGAGAGATAAGGTCAGTTTTTCACTCTGGAATGCCGTTCATTCATGGAAAAGGCATTAATGGAGACCTCAAGAGAAAAGCAGCACCAGTGACGATTTAGAGCCCAAATAAAAGGTGAAAAACCGGCCCTGATCCAAAGATGCTTCTGCTGCTTGCCAGCCTTGCCCAAGAGCAACTGCGTGCAAGGGAGAAAAAGCAGCCTGTGAGTTGCATGTGTGTGTGTGTGCATGCGTGCGTGTGCGCGCGCAGCCCCCACTTACCAGGGAGATGAGGTTGGTAAGGGTCAGCTTGATGGATACCACCAAGGTCTCCTCTGTGTTGCGCACCGGCCGCACCCTCTTGTCGTAGTTGGCAAAAAGCATGTTGAAGAGGCGGAGCTCCTCGCTGGCCTCCAGGAGCCCTGTTTTTTGGGGGGGGAGGGGGAGATTTTTTGGAGGGGAGACGCACCCAGGAGGGGAAGGACTCTTCCGGGGTCCCCCCCAGATTTGACACTTGAATGGCCGAGGCTTCTTCCCCACCAGCTCCCCGAGGCCTTGGCCCCCAACCCGCCTCAGCCAGGCCCTTCTCTTACCAAGGGCCCCCCAGCTGAGAAAAAGCCCCAGCCAGAAAGGGCTCCCCATGGCTGCCGTGGCTGCAAAGGCGAGGGACTGAGGAAGGGGAGGCGCACGGAGGCGATTCTGAGGTTGCTTTTGTCCTTCGCTGGGGGGAGGGGGAGGAATCACAGGACAGCTCCCCGGAACTGAACGTGGATGCCAGAGGGATCGGCTTTCAGCTGGAGTCACATCCTGCACCTGTTGAGAGATTATCCAGATGCCTCCAAAGCCTTCAGTGAGGGATGAAAATGGTCTCTAGGCCAGGGAAGGCAACCACGGGGAGACCACCAGTGGCTGGAGCGGGGGGGGGAGCCTTCGGGGGGGGGGGAGCTAGATCCTGGAAGGGGCCAGAAGGTATTTTCCGAACCCAGAAGGGAAGAGCCTTCTGCTGGGAAACGGCTTTGAGACACACTTTGAGGCAGGCTGCGGTCACATCAGCAGGCAAATCCATTTAGGCTGGATCTTAGTTCACCCCACACAAGAGAGGGCGAAATCGATTTATAGGGGCCACCTAAGGCCTGACAGATTTTACTTTCTTGGGCTCCATGTTCACTGCAGAGGGAGATAGCAGCCACAAAATTAAAAGAGGAAAGCGATGACAAACCTAGACAGCATCTTAAAAAGTAGAGACATCATCTTGCCAACAAAAGTCCGAATAGTCAAAGCTATGGTTTTTCCTGTAGTGATGTATGGAAGTGAGAGCTGGACCATAAAGAAAGCAGACCGCCGAAGAACTGATGCTTTTGAATTGTGGTGCTGGAGGAGACTCTTGAGAGTCCCCTGGACTGCAAGGAGAACAAACCGATCCATTTTGAAGGAAATCAACCCCGAGTGCTCATTGGAAGGACAGATCCTGAAGCTGAGGCTCCAGTCCTTTGGCCATCTCATGAGAAGAGAAGACTCCTTGGAAAAGACCCTGATGTTGGGAAAGTGTGAGGGCAAGAGAAGAAGGGGACGACAGAGGACGAGGTGGCTGGACAGGGTCATTGAAGCGACCAGCATGAATTTGACCCAACTCCGGAGGCCGTGGAAGACAGGAGGGCCTGGTGTGCTCTGGTCTGTGGGGTCACGAAGAGCCGGACACGACTAAACGATTAAGGTTGCTTTCCACGGGTTGGTGGGGGCTTTTAAAAATGCCTCACTTCTAACATGAACTCAAGGCCCTTTTGCAGATGAGAACACTTGGTGTCGTTTTCACTTGTGCTGGGTGGATTTTGCGTGGTGGGGCACTGCTGTTTTTCCTTTTAATGGTATTTTTTTCTGATTCTTTCTTAAAATGTTTCTTGCTCCATCACTTCATCAGTATGTTTGGCATTACAACCACTGACTGCTCTCTCCGTTCAGCAGATGAAGGAGGTGGCAGAGCAGGCCCCCTCCCTCCCTCCCCATTCTCATTTTTTTTAACCACATTAACTGGTGGGTGTCACTTCTCTGGTTTTTCCCCTCCCCGTTGTTTCTAGCAACTGACAGGATAACCGCAGGTGGCACTTCCAATTTGTCAATGTATTAGTTACTTTAAAAAATAAAATAAAAACTTTTAAGAACCGCATGCTCCAAACACAGAAGGGAAATAAAGTCAATGTCAGCGGCGTAGACACCAAAACTGGTTTAAATCACCAGAAATACAGTAAATTGATTTCCATTAAGAGCGTGTGAACATAGCCACCAGTTTAAATGTCGCATGACTTGAACGTGACGTTTATCCTCACGACAACCCTGTGAGGTTGGGGCAGCAGCTGACCCCGGGGACCTCGGGCAGAGCAGCAAACCAGAGTCGCCCCTCCCGGCTCTTCCTGGTCACTCCTGTGCACTACCCGCTAAGCTTGGGGCCACCCAGTGATGGGCCCACCTTGCCCTCAGAGGTGCTTTGGCAATGGGGTGGGGGTGGGCGCTCTTTCTTGGCTCTGGGGCCTGAGCGGGGGCTGAACCTCCATGTGGAGGGCCATCGAGTGGCGGGAGGCAGAACCACGCTCGCCTGGCCATCCCTCCCACACCTCATTTTCCGGCCCATGGCTCTGCTGAACCGAGAATCATGGCCTGTGCAGGCTTTAGGGCAGTGGTTTTTATGTATTACATGTTTTCATTTCATGTTGCTTGATTTTAAATTGTTATGTTTTAAAATTGTTTTAGAAAGCTTTGTAAACCACCCTGAGATCCTAGGCTGGAGGGCAAGCTATAAACATTCAAACAAACAAACAAACAATAAAGCAGGACAATGGATACTGGTTTCACATTTAGCTCAGCAAAGCCATCCGTCACCCATCCTGTATTTGTGCATTTGATTTCCCCCCCCCCTGCAGAATGCAGGATACTCTCTCTCTCTCTCTCTGGTGCTGGCATGGGCGGGGGCACCCCCTGGCCAAGTCACAAACTGTGTCAGACTCACTTTCAAGCACCCCGTGGTTATTGTTCTTTTTTGGGGGGAGGGGAGTTTGCTGAAACATGCCACCGTTCCCCCCCCCCCCAAAAAATACTTCATCTTTGTTGGCATCCTGCACCCAAACAAGCCCAGTCCCGGCTGGGATTCAGTTCTCCATTCCATGGAAATGCAGGCGTCCCGTTTGAGGTGCCCGAGGGCTTCAGGTGGGTTTCGTTCTTTATGTCCCCATCTCTTGGCGCAGAAGAAAGAGGGCTTGGATGGGTGAATGTGGTCATGGGTCCCACAGGAAAGGGCTGTCATGGGCCCAGTCATGGACCGACAGGACAGGGGACAACCCTGAACGCATTGGGGGGGGCACCGTGGGGTGGAAACGTGAGCTGCTCATTTGGTGCAGATGCTGTGCCGGGAGAGTCCCAGGCCCTGCATAATGCCACGTCATGTGTAGGTTCCCATCTATGGCTGCAAAACAGAATGGTTCTATGTGACGCTCTCAAGTTGAAATTCTTCGCACCCCAATGGAGAAACTTGTGACTAGCTAACCCATGCGCCTGCTACTGACCCTGCTCACTGTGTATGACGGGCAACTTCCAGGTCCCTGATCTCTCCCGTTCTTGAGGCCCTGGGCCCTGTGGTCATGCTGGGACTGGATCAGGGCCCTTTCCATGGCTGGGGGGTGGGTGGGTGGTGCACTGAAAAGAAGACTTGGCCTCCCTGCAAGAGGACCGACGGCCACCCGACTCCCGACACCCGAGGGGTGGCTGGGCAGATAAGGGAAAGGCAGTCCTTTCTTTCAACCTCTGCCCGCCTATTCCCCCCAACTCTCTCTCTCTCCCCCCCCCCCGTTCCATCTGGGCTGCCCAGATAAAACCTGATCCCTTTTCCTGCTTCTAATAATAAACAGCCCGCAATGCCCCCTGCCACATGGAGGCTCTCCCTCCAGCTGACAAGGCAGGGCAAGGAGCAGGCGCCAGGCCCTTTGCTTGGCCAGGACAAGGGGAAGGACAGGGCTTTGCCCACAGGATACGGCCCTACCCCACACAGGGATGCCAGGGCCTCATCCGGGTTGGGCCAGGCACTGGACATGGACAAGCAAGAGGCCAAATTTTGGGGGGGGGGCAATTCCCTGACCCATGTTAACTAGAGGTCCCATGTTCCCCTCCATGGGTGACATGACCCAGGCGAGCAGCTGGGCTGTGGGCTCCACCTTTGCCTTCACCCGACAGGAGTGGGGCTGCGGTGGCTCCGTCGGAGGAAGGGAAGGGAAGGGAAGGGAAGGCAGGCGGGCAGGAGGGCAGGAGAGCATCTCCTGGAGGGCAGGCCAAGAGGGAGGATGATGTCCAGGAAACCACGGGGGCTTCCGCTGCTCAGAGAGGGAGGAAGAGCGACAGACAGACAGACAGAGGCGGACTCTGCTGCTGGGCTCCCTTGGAGGCGGCGCCGTCCAGGGCAGGGGAGCTGGGAGCGCAGAGGCCAGGGGCTGACGGGCACGGTAAGGCCGGGGGCGCGGGGCGGAGCGGGACCACCACCTCAGGCGGGGACTGCTACCGGAGGGGGGAACACGACCGCTCCGCAGAGCAAGCTTCCCTTTCCCTCCGTCCCCTTGCCCCCATCCCCCACCAAAAATCAGAAGCCCTTCAGAGAGAGAGAGAGAAAAAAAGCACCCCAGCCTGCTGGGAGGGGGGGGGAAGTCCTCCCTCAGCAGCCAAAAGGGGGGGGGGGAGAGGGCGCATCAGCAGCGCCCCCGAAAGGGGAGGAAAAAGCCCCAAGGGAGGGGAGATCCCAGTCCGAAAGGGTCAGGAAACAACCAGCGGTTGTCCAGAGGGGACTCGGATGTGAAGACGCAAAGCGGGGAGAAGGAGAGAGAGAGGACCGGGGGGGGGGCTTCGTGTGCGCGCACGTGTACACGTGGAGGCCGGGTTTTGCAGGCAGACAGGAGATGCAGAAAAAGAGAGCCGGGGCCGGGCTCTTGGGGACCCTCCCTTGGGGGTCTGCGGGCCTCCCGGTCTGCCTCCGAGGAAGCCGGGGAGTCCCCTCCGGAGGCAGAGGGTGGCAGCGAGGAGGACTCTTCCCTCGGGGAAGGGGCCGAGGTTCCTTTCCTCTCGGGTGACGCCGGGGGTGCAACCCTCCTGGCCGAAGCCTCAGCCGGGGACCCCGTCCCTCTCCTCTCCCGGTGCCCCCTCCCTCTCCGGAACGTGGGCGGCTCTTCTCCCGCGGCTTCCCGCTGAGGTTCCCTCCGCCACTTTATCGCGCGTCCCTTCCGCGCTCGCCTTCCTCTGTTCCTCCTCCTCCTCCTCCTCCGCTCCCGCCGCCCGCCGGCTCCAGGCTCTTCTGGGGTCCGTCGCCCCCCCCCCCGAGAACCCCCGGGCCGGCCGGGCGGGCGTTCGCTGGCCTCTCCGATGTCGGTGCCGTCAGGGGCTGAGCAGACCAAGTCCGGCCCGCGCGGCCGCCCCAGCCTCCTGGCCCTCCCGTGTGGGGTGGGCGGAGGGGCCTTGGCTGTCTCCGAGGGAGGAGAAGGAGGAACACTCTGTGCGTGCTCAGAGACAGGAGTCTTGTCTCGAACGCGGGGCCCCGAGGCTTAGCCCGCCAACAGGGTGGGGGGCAGCCCGAGGGGGCCCGCCTGCCTGAAAGTCTCCCTGCCCGCCTTCTCCTGCAGAGATGCCGCCCCCCCTGCCCCCCGGCGCTGCTCCTCCTCCTGCTGACCCTGCTGGCCATGGCAGCCACCGCCGGGGACCCGCCCGAGGTCTGTGACCTGGAGATGAACAAGACCAAAGACCTGCTCCAGGTGAGCTGCGTGGCAAAAGGGCTGAGCGGGGTGCCCGCCGGGCTGCCCAAGGACACGGGCATCTTGCTCCTGGCGTCCAACCGCCTGGCCCGGGTCTCCCTGGCCTCCTTCCAGCACCTGAGCCTGCTGAGCGACCTGGACCTCTCCAACAACAGCCTGGCCACCCTGGAGGCGGCCAGCGGAGCCCTGCCCGAGCTTCAGCAGCTGGTGCTCTCCCGCAACGCCCTGGCCCGCCTGCCCGCCTTCCCAGGGCTGCCCCGGCTCTGGCGCCTGGCCCTGGGGCACAACGCCCTCTCGGAGCTGCCCGAGGGGGGCTTCCGGGCCCTGAAAGCGCTGCGGGACCTGGAGCTCCAGGGGAACCGCCTCCGCCAGCTGCCGCCGGGAGCCTTCGCCGGCCTGGCCCGCCTCCGCGACCTGGACTTGTCCGACAACGACCTGGAGTCGCTCCCCCGGGATCTGCTGGCCGAGCTGCGGCTGCTGGAGATCTTGCGGCTGGAGCGGAATCGGCTCCAGAGCTTGCCCGACGGCTTCTTCCCGGAGGAGACCCCCTTCGCCTTCGTCTACCTGGAGGAGAACCCCTGGCGCTGCGACTGCCGGGTCGCCTATCTGCGGGACTGGATCCTCGATTACGACACCGTCTACACCCGCACGCCGGGCCCCGAGAAGGAGATCACCGAGAACAACCCGAGGAGCGTGAGGTGCCGCACTCCGGCCGCGGCCGAGGGGCAGCCCCTCATCGACTTCCAGATGGACTGCGGGGGCCTGGGAGACGGGGAAAGCGAGGGCTCCGACGAGGACGCCCCCGCGGACCCGACGCCGACGCCCCCGGCCGCCGCTGCCCTCCGGACCACGGCGCTCCTCCCCGCACACCCTCGGAGCCCGGCGGCAGCCACGGCTCCAGGCACGACGGGCAGCCTTCCCTCCACGGCTGCCCTCCCGCCCCCGACCTCCTCTGCCACACTTGGCCCCAGCGTGGCCACCCCAACCCCACGGGGCTCCACAGAGGCTGCCTTCTCCTCCGCCTCCTCCTCCTCCTCCACCTCCTCCAGCACCACCACCACCCCTCCTCCTCCTCCTCCTCCACGTGTATCCGATACACAGGCCACAACTTTGGCTCAGGTGCCCAGCACCCCTTCCGTGCCCAGCACCCCGCCTGAAACCACACAGCCTCTCCCTGCGCCCACGGCCACACCCCGCCCGCCCGCGCGCCCGACAGCCCCCGCTCGGCCCGCCGCGACGGAGCCCGCCCCCTCCAGCCCTTCCCCTCCGGCTTCCACCCGCCCTCCTGCCCGGCTGCCCGTCTCTCCGGAGCTGCCCGCCGGTTGCCGGTGCCCTGCCCTGCCCGCCCAGGTCCAAAGGGCGAGAGGCCGCCACCGCGGGGCCCCGAGGCGCTGGGCGGGCGGGCTGGCCGGGCGCTGCTGCCCGCTGCGCCTGGCGCTCTACGCCGCCTGCCTGGCCCTGGTGCTCCTGGCCACGCTGGCGGTCCTGTGCGGGGTCGGGGGCCTGCCAGGGACCTCCCGGCGGCCGGAGGAAGAGGCGGCGGCGCCCGCAGCCCCGTGGCTCGGGAGGGCCGAGACGCCGCGCCCGGGGGCTGCCGCGCCCCTCTACCGGGTCTGCAAGACCTTCCGCGTGGCTCCTTTCCGCCAGACCAGCTGGCTCCTCGTCAGCCTGCCGGGCCCGGGGAAGCCGAAGCCCCGGAGAGGCGGCCCGCGGAGGCCCTCCGTGTACAGCCTGGACCGCGGGAGGGACGCCAAGGGGGCCGTGCGGGTCAAATACGCCGCCGCCGCCGCCTCCTTGTAGAAAGGACGGCCAAGAGAAGCAGCAGCAGCAGCAGCAGCGGGCGGAGGGGAGGGGGACCCTTCACTCCTTGAGATGTGGGGGGGGGGCAGGGGGGGCACGGCTGGCATCAGGGCACGAGAGAAGCCGGAAAGAAGCCTTGGAAAGCGGGCGGGCGGGCGGGCTGGCGTGTGCGCGCGCGGAGATATTGCGAACACGGAAGCGCGTGGGAAAAGCGACTCGCGTCAGGCAGGGAGCAAGGCTGCCCCCTTCCCAGCGTGTTCCGGGCTTGACGGGGGACGGGGCGCCCCTTAGCCAGGGCAGCGGGGGGGGGGGGCACCGAGAGACGGCCTTGCCTTGCCCTGCGCACGCGGCACCGGGAGGCGCCTTCTGGTGGGCACGGGCTGGGGTGCCGGTGGCTCTCCTTTTCCAGGAAGGAGGCAGCCCCCCCCCCCCGAGAGACGCTCACCCGGTCTCTCCTGGGCCTGGGCTCTGAACCCCGAAGCAGGGCATGGCGTGGCCCCCGGTTCCCTTTGAAAGGAAAGGGACAGTTCCGCCCCCCCCCCCCGTCCGTCCGTCCGTCCATGCTGGGCATCACCCCCTCCTGCCTTCCAGGGTGTTCTGCTGCCTTCTCCACACACCCCCTGCCAGCCCCAAACCAGGGGCATGCCGCCGCCGCCGCCGCCACGCATAGAGCTGGCACAGTGGGGGGGGGGGGCGGGGAGAGATAAGCCGAGGATTAAAATCCGTGGACAGAAAAAGAACAATATTTGCTCTGTTTAAAAGAGACCAGCTGGAAGGAACCCAGGAGGCCTCGGCGTGGGGGGAGCGGCCGCCGCCTTCGGTGCCCCACCAGCCCTGCCTAAGCTGACCAAAACCCACAGGGCTGCGGTGCTCTGAAGCTGACCCTTTTTTGCTGGGCCGCGGCTGGTCGGATGCCCCCCCCCCCCCCGTGTCACCAGGGGAGCCAGGACGTTTCTCCGGGGAGCTTTGCTCTGCCTCCGTGCAGGGGTGCGGGTGGGCGACGCGGTCTCCCCTTCCTTCCCATCTCTTCGGCTGGGAATCGCCACCTCCAGCTCAGGCGGCTGGAAAGACCGAGGTTTCAGCCGACAACGGATAAAGTCCACACACCTCTCCGGCGGTCTCTGGTGTGGTTTTGCTCCTTTGATTGCCATGGAAACACCCGTCCCGTTCAATAAAACCAGCCGACCTTTGTTCGGAAAAAAAAAAAAAAACCTGCCTGTTCTCCTTGGGGGGAATTTGCACTCTGGTTAATAATACTGTATAAAGTCAGTGTTGGGGGTTCTAGCCATAGGCTTCAATTAATTTACTCACGCTTGGGAGCGTGGCAGCGAATGATCTTTAAACATGCAAGGGGTTGCCAATCTGGAAGGTGGGACACTGGGTTCTCTAACCCCCCCCCCCGTCTCGCTAAGACAGAACAGCTCCTTGCCCTTCCCTCAGTAGCAGAGAGAGAGAGAGAGAGAGAGCGCATATATCTATATATATCTATCTATATCGATATCTATTTCTATATATATATACTGTATATGTGTGTGTGTGTGTGTGTGTCCGTCCCACTCTCCCATCTTCTCAGTTCCTTGCTTCTCAGCTGCAGCCCCTCCTGCAGCCCCCTCCCTGCCTGGGGGCTTGCCCACAGTTCCAGCCAGAAGGCACCCACCACTGGGCCTGCCAGTGCAAAGGGTCCCCCCTCCTCTCTCAGGCCCCCCCCCCCGCAACATCCCACCTCCAAGCCTTGCTTCCTTGGCTCTCCTCGCTGGCAGAACCAGGGCACAGCCTGATGGGGTGATGGGCCACCCCACAAGACTGGGGGCCTCAGTGGCGGCTCAGGAGGAGGGCAGTCTCTCTCGTCTCAAGAGCCCCGAACACCCCAGCGGGGCCTGCAAAAGGGAGGAGGCCCTTCTCCCATTCGGGGGAATCTCAGGAAAAACTTCCTCACTGTGAGAGGAGTAGGACCACAGGGGAACCCGTGACCTCGAGGGAAGGTGCCGAGGGCCCCAGCACGGGATCCCTTCAAGGAAAACTTAAGACAACCACCAGGCAGAGATCCTTTGACTTGGCCGTCTGCACCGAGCAGGTGGTTGGACTGGATGGTCTTGCAAAGCCCCCTTCCAACTTCACTTTTCTAGGATTCTGTCCCGCTAGTGGCTTCCCCCTGGGGCAATGACCCCCCCCCCCAAAGTCAGTGAGGGGAGCCGGAGCCTTCAGGGGCCCCCACCGGCTGCACTGCTGAGGGGTGCATGGCCTCCCCCCTCGTGCATGGAGACACCAGTCCCAGGCAAAGAAGTCACAGAGTTTGGTTCTTTTATTAACAGATGAGATGCCAAGGCCACCGCTGACCTCTGGAGGGGGGGCCGCTCCCGTCTTCTTCCGCTGGGGAGACGGTTATGGACAAATGCAAGCGAAAAATACACGAGAAACCAAGTCGCCCGGGGGGGGGAGGGGGTGGCGTCGCCCCCGGATGGGCCCCAGCCCAGTCCCACTGCCCCCCTCCACCCAGCATGACAGTGCAAGTCTTCCCCACACCGTTGGGTGGCGCGCAATACAACCCCACCAACAAGGGCCTGCCGCCCCCCAGCCCTGTTGAGCCAAGCAGAACCCCAGCAGGAGGTTGGGGGGGGAGGCGGGGGGGGACACACACAATGCTAAGCTTGGGTCACTCCCAAACCCACCACCACCGGGATGAGCTGGGCCATTAAAGTGCTTCGTTAGTCAGTTACTTAAAACGCCATTACAAAAAGAATGATAATTAAAGCAAAATATACACAGCTCCCCCCTTGGGGGTGGGTGGGAGAGAAATCTGATATACATCCACGTATGTCCCATGGTTTGAGGGAAGCGGCATGGGGTGGAGGAAGGGGAGGCGCTGGAAAAGTGTGAGGGGGACACTCCTGTTTGTAGCCACCAGATGTGTCACACTGATAGGGGCAAGGGGTGTGTGCGTGGGGGGGGGGGTTGGTGGGAAGGAGGAAGGCTGGGCTGAGCCATTCATGGGGACTGTCTGCTGGGGGTCAGGGATCACCCGGCCACAAGGGCACACAAGGGGTGACCGCCAGCAGGCGCTGCGGGGTGTGTGTGTGCCTGTGCGAGGGCAGGGGTTGCAGCGAGGAAGGACCTTGCAAAGGGTGCCCTAAGGGGATTGGGCTCTGTAGCCCCCCCCCCCCCCGCACAATGCAGAAGGCAGATCCTCCTCCTACCGCCCCTTCTCGGCCACCCGGGGCCACTGCAACACCATGCCCCACCTTGACTGCTGGGAGGGGGGGGGATCCTTCCTCCCTTCCTCTTCTGATCCAGGGGTGGGGTGGAGACGCAATGGGACCGGCCCCCTCTTCTGCCTATTTACATGATGTGGCATGGGTGACCCTCCTCTTCCTGCCCCCTCTGAAATGGGGCAACCCCTTGGAATGGGGGTGGGTGGGTCGGGATGCCACGTCAGTAGGGTTCCTCCTCCCCCACTTCCAGCAGGACAGCCCCACCCAGACGGGAGGCCATGGGAATGTCAGTTCTGGACTCTGGAGGTGGCCACAGGGGGACAGCCCATCCTGGACTGTGCCCCCCTTTAGCCTAAAGCGCCCCCCCATGCAGCTCCCCAAGTCTCCCTGTAAGAAACAGGGCCAAAAGCATAAACAGGAAGCAGAAGACTTCCATCCCCCCACCCCCGCTCAAGAAACAGCAGCCGGGGGGGGGGGGGAGGATGAGAGACGGGGGCTGGGAGCGAACTGCCAAGGGACTGGTTTCACTGGCTTGTCCCTTGCCCGGCCCTCCCCAAGGCAGGGAACCCTCCCTCACCCCCCCCCCCACGCAGAGGCTGCTCCTGTTCTTCTTCCTGGGATGTGTCAGCGGGGGGGGGGCTCGGAGGAGGCCCCCTCTCACCAGTTCATGATGCAGTTTCTGTTCAACGTCATGAAGTAGACCTGACTGCTGCCTCCTGAACGCACGGAGGCAAAGAACACCTGGGGAGGGAGAAAGGGTGTCGTGGTGGGCGGGGGCCTTGGGGCCATGCCTTGCCTCCACGGCCGGCACGGAGCGATGAGCAAGGCACTGTCCAGCCCAGGAAGGGTCAAGGGGGGCTGGGGTGGGGTGGGGTGAGGTGGGGGAGGCAGCCCAGCCCCCCACCCCGGACCCAGTTCCAGCCCTGGGAACCCCTTTCCCTCTTGGTCTCCTTTCTGGGCTTCTTGTCCTGACTCCTCATCGCTCTCACTCACCCAGTCGCCCTCGGTGGTCCCTGGACCTCCTCTGTCTTCTGCGGGGGGGGGGGGGGGCTGATCCTGGGGCCCAAAGGAGGGGGGGGTGCCCTGGTGCCTTCCACCCTCTCCAGGCAGTTCCCCACTCCCATGGCCACCTTCTCGTCCCGGCCCTCACCTTGTCGTTGCGCTCACACAAGAACTTGAGCCGCTGGGCCCGTTTGTGCATGAAGACGCCGTCCAGGTGGCCCGTCTCCACCGAGCGGATTTCAATGGCTTTCTCGCCCCAGCCCATGATCTGGTTGGAGCAAATGTACGCTGCGGGGAGAGGCCAGGGTGGCGGTGAGGGAAGAGGGGAGGCCCCCTCTGCCACGCCCAGCCCGGCCCCCCAGGGGGGGACTTCCTCAACCTCCAGGGTGGGCCGCCCCACGCACCCACCCACCCACCCATCGGGCCCCTGGCGCAGGCTCACCGACGGAGGTGGGCATCTCCCCCCACTGCAGCACCACGTCCTTGATGATGCGCCCATAGGTGTTGACGTAGACCCCCTCGTCCTCGTAGCAGAGCAGCATCTCCATCCCCTCCGTGTTGGGCAGGAAGATGATGGCGTGGGGGGTGATCTGGGACTGGATCTGCCATCAACAACAGGGGCAAAAGGGAGGGGGCGGGGGGGAAGTGGTCAGGGCCTCGTCCTCTCTGCCCCGTCTCACCCGCCCACCCGTGCCTCAACCAAGATCCACCACAATCGGAAAAAGCTCCCTCCTGCCAACTGGGGCCATTTTTAAAAAAAGGACTATTTTGGGGTGGGGGGGTGTCCCAAGGGGCTCCGGCCCCCTAAACCCACAGGGAGAACAACAGGTTTGGGGTGATGTTTTTGGGAACAGCATCTTGTCTCTCTCCCCTCTCCCTCCCCCCCCGGGTATCCCAGGATGTCATTCAGGTGCTCAAGGGATACTTTCAGTGTCAGCAAGGGGGGGGGGGTGCTGTTTTCACCTCCAGGACGGCCTGGGCTGTCCCAGTTTGGAGAAAGAAGATAGAAGAGGGCCCTTTCGGCTCACATAAAAAGCCCGATGCTCACTGCCTTAAAAAGGGGAAGCAGCAGTAGCAACGAATAGCAACACCTAATCGGATTTCATCCCTGTGAGAAGGCAGGCCCGCACGCCCCCCCTCCTGTGGAACCGAAGCAGGATGAGCAACAGCAGGCGTTCTTCACCCATGTATGCGCCCCCCCCCCCGCTTACATGGACTGGGATGTAGATGTCGTAGTTGTTTCCTGAGTCCACATCGATGGCATGGAAACCAGCGCATGAGCCATAGATCACTTTGAGTCGCTGGCCCTCCTCCACCGTCAGCTCCACCAGCAGCGGCCGGTGAGGCAGGTCAGCAAAAGACTGAAAGGAGACGGGGATGGGTGGGTGGGTGGGTGGGCGGCGGGGGGGGGGGGAGAAGGCATGAGCCAGGAGGGATGCTCTGTCGTCGGAGGCCTCGAGAGCCCGGCTGAGTGGAGAGGAGGGCTTGCACAAGACTTGAGCCACCTCGGGGGCCAAGACGCCTCTGGGGAATCTCCCAGAAAGAGTCTCACCACGAGGATTGGCCAGAGAGGCACTCCCCCCCCCCGTCCACCACTGCCTGCCCCCCTGCCACTCCTGCAGCCCTCCAGCCGACTTTCATAGGTCAGGGCTTCTCCTTCAGCCAAGCCAAACTCCACCGCTAGGCGCAGGTGGGATGGGCTGTGGAGGCAACGCTCGCTTCCCTCCCCGCCGGGCCGGGTTCCCACGTGGCTCTCTCTCCACCATCTCCACCATCGGGGAAGCCCCCCTGCCCTTAACCCTGTACCTTGAAGGCCATGAACTTGTGGTAGGGCTTGGGGGCCCAGGCGTAAACCTCCACCGAGTTCTTGAGCGCAATGACCAGAAATTTGATCCGCTCATACTTCACTGCAGGAAAGACGGGAAAGGAGAGGCGGTGAGGGCCAGGGCAGCCTCTCCCCAGAGAGTGACGGGCCCCATGAAAGAGGCCCCGTGGGGGCTGCTCCTCCTGCAGCCAGCGGGGATGATGGAGCTCAGGCAAGACGTGGCCCTCCAGCCATGGTCAAGCTGGAAATGCCCAGCGTTTCACACTGTTGGCATTGCTGGCTGCATTGCTGGCTCGGGGCCGCAGGGAGCTGCCAGGCAAAGAAGGCCATGTTTGCCACCACCCCCCCACAATGTCAGCCAGTCCGCTGGGGAGCCAGGAAATAAAAATTAAAGGCCCCCCTCCCCCTTCAAGCGGGATGCTTTATTTTTCCGGAGGTGGTACCGGGGTGGGGTGGGTGGGGCTGCTTCGGAGCCTGGCCTGCTCCAGCCCAGGCCTCCTCCTGCTTACCTACGCGGTAGTGAACGCAGCCTTCCATGTCCCCCACCGTGGTCCAGCCCTGTTTCTTCTCCACTTCCGGGTCGTTGTGCAAAATCTTGTTCCTTAGCCACGAGAGGTAGTAGACCCGAAGCTTGTTCCTCTTTCCTGCGGGAGAGGGAAGTGGGGTGAGCGAGGAGGAGGGCCGTGGCCGGCTGGGGAGGGTGGGAGGGAGGGATCTGGAGCCCTGAGAAAGAGGCGAGAAAGGGGGTGGGTCGGTGGAAGCCCACACCTCAGGGGCCCTGGGGTCTCAGGGGGTCTGTGGCTCATGGGTCCGGCCAGGCTCCTCTCCCCAATATGCTCTGCCCTCCGTGGACGGAGCTGTGCCACGAGGCCGCTGGAAGTGTCTCGGCAGGAAACGGACCAGCTGGGCTACCACGTGCCACACAGGCAAGGCACCCGCTCACCAGAGATGGTGGTCAGCAGGTTGAGCCCCTCCAGGACGTCCATCTGCTGGAAGCGGCGGCGGTTGATGAGGCTGTAGACCTTGCCCTGACCGCTTCGGTCCAGCAGCATCAGCCCGTTCTCTGTTCCCACCAGCAGGTTGACTCCTGTGGGCACCAAAGTGGAGACATGGAGGGGTGAGGTGGGGTGGGGGAGGCAAGCAAGGGGGTGTGTGTGCCCCCCACACACACTCAGAGAGGGGCCCTCTTCTTCCCCAAGGGGGGAAGCAGCCTCAGCCTGCCCTGCTCAGCCCGTGGCCCGCTCTCACCCCAGAGGGCGGCGCACAGAATCTCCGAGTTGAAGCGCTTCTTGTACTTGCGGATCTCGGGGGTGTCGCTGTGGGGCCGTGTGTTTGTGGGGTTGACGTTGACCACGGAGCCCTTCCGGGCTTCCAGCTGCAGCTGCTCCAGACGCCCCGGGTCAAAGGCTGGGGAGGGAGGAAAAGGGAGAGGTCACCGCGGAGCCCTGAGGCTGCCGGCCCTTCCAGAAGAAGCCAGGACCGGAGGCCTGGTGACCAGGGTCCCCCTGGAGCCTTGCCTCTCCAAGGGGGAGCGGGATTCTGGTCTGGACACAGAGAGGAGGCTGGGCGGTGGGCGCTCCGGATTCCTGTTGTTGTTGTTGTTGTTTCTGAAAGGCCCTCGAAACCCTCTCTGGCAGGCAGGAAGGCCCCTGCCACGCTCCCCCCCCGGCCCCTCCACACCACTCCACAGGGTCCTCCCTGCTCTCCGGCAAGGGCTTCCCCAGAGCCCAGCGGGGCCCCCTCACCCGTGATGGGGATGGTGTCTCCACTGCCTGGAGAGCTCTGGTAGAGGCCGAGGTCCACGAACATGGTGAAGGAGCTCTTTCCGGGTGCCTTGACCAGCCCTCGCGACTGGTACTGCAGCGGGAGGGGAGAAAGAGGAGAGAAAGCGGGGGCCGTGTCAGGGGACCCTCGGCCGCCCCCAGACGGGTCCACCGCCAGAGCCTGGCAGCGCTCCTCCCCTCCTGGCCCCCCACCCCAGGCTTTAGGAACTTCCTCTGGGCTTACATCCGTGGCAGCCTCTTTGGCAGGTGAGGAAGAGCCGTTGCTGCTTTTGGCCTCCGTGGGCGAGTGGCTGGGCTGGACCACGTCTGGCAGGTTGGTGTAGCCGTTGCTGTCACTGTGCAGGAGGCCTCGCTCCTCCTCGGGGGTCTGGAGGAGGAAAGGGGGGGGGAATCCACCATCAGGTGCTACAGGCAGTTGGGCCAACTCCGAGGCTGCCCCCTGGCTCCAAACAAGCCACACACCCCCCCCCCCCCAGCAGCACAGTTTGCTCTGGAAAGGACGCAGTCACCCTCCGGCCTTCTCTGAGACCAAGGCAAAAACCTACTTCTGGAAGCTTCGGAAGGCAGAACCTCCCGTTCTTCCTCTCCAGTGGATCAGAGTAACATTCACAATGGAAGAGGCTTATAAAAATGAGGCATGGCCCTTAAGGAGAGCCTGGCAGCCCCTCTAATCCTGCTTTGGAACTGGGTGTGTGTGACTGCAGGGTCCCTCTGGGCCTGAACGGCTGCTGTGTGTTGGGCGGCAGCCTCACCCTGGGGAACGGCAGGCCTGGAGGCTTCTGGCAGAGCGATTATTTTTCCCCTTGGGGGACTGAACCCCTTTCTCCTCTCTTTTCAGTGATAGTGCTGGGAGTGGAGAGCGCCAGGGCAGGTGGGGGCCGGCCACCGCTAATCCAACGGATCAAGGGGCTTCGGTCTCCTGCTCCGGTCCCTCACCGAGGGACTGAAGACACCCCGGGGCCCTCCAACCCCTCAGGGGAAGAGACCGGGATGGGGTGCCCCTGGCCCGGCAGGGAGGGAGGCTTGCTCACCCGCTGCACCAGCATGGTGCCCTCGCCGTAGGAACTCTCCGAGCCGCCACTGCCGCCACCCGCCAGGTCCTCCACGTCATGCACCACCATTGTGCTCACCGAGTCAGTATCGCCATCTCTGGAAGGAGGAACAGGTGACTGTCAGGGTGGCTCTCCCCGGCACCACCACCACCTAGCTGTGCATGCCATACAAACACACACACACACACACACACACACACACACGACAGAGGCCCAGGTGCTGGGTCCAGGTACAGAGCCACCTCGAGGACAGGCTGCAGCCGAGTATTTATTTATTTATTTATTTATTTATTTATTTATTTATTTATTTCATTTCATTTCATTTCATTTCATTTCATTTCATTTCATATCCTGCCTATCTAATCAATTAAGACTACTCTAGGCGGCTTACACCAGCATAAACAACACCTGCCCCGCAGACTCCACGCAGAACGCAAGGCCTCCCGCCCTTGGCGCCCCTCGCAACCGCTGTCAACTACGAGCCAGCAGATGTGGGGAGGGGGGGAGGGGGTGGAGGGCCAAAGCGTCGCAAGAAGATCCAATGGTAGAGATTCCATTCAAGGCAGGAAGGGACCGCCTGGCTACCTCTACTCGGGCTGAGATCCCCAGCTGGCAACCGCTGGCCACTCCAGAAGGGACATCGAGGAACAAACGGTCTCCCGCTCCCACCTGGGGAAGGGGACTGTGAAGGCCATCCCCCCCACCCCCACCCCCACCCCCACAGGGAACAGGGCAGCCCGCCAAAGCAGGTGCCAGCACCAGGGCTCCCCTCATCCAGAGGGCGGCTCAGAAACTGGCTGGCCCTGGCTGGGAACGACATCACCAAGTCTGCGTAACCCATAAAGGGACCCAAATGCCGTCCGCACAAAGACCTCACAGGCCCCCAGGCCAGGCTGACGGGAAGGAGCCGGACCCCACGGGCAGAGGGAGGGTCCGCAGGGAAGCTGGCCATGTTACGCTTGCCTGTCCCAAGACTGCCCGGCCCTTGACACACACACACACACAGAATGTCCCTCAGGCTGCCACTCCTGCTGCTGGGGGGGGGGAATGAATCCGTGGGGAAGGAAAGCGGGCTGACTGCCCAAGGCACTAAGCTCCCGAACGCCCCTGCCCACCCCTCACCTGGCTCCCGGAGGGTCAGTGCCAGGCTCAGAGCGCTCTTCCTCCTCCTCCTCCTCCTCCTCTTCCTCCTCGCTGGAGTCCAGGTCCTCGCTGGAAGAGGAGTAGTCCAGGGCCTTCTTGAGGGGCTTGGGGGCTGCCTCCTCCGGGCGCTCCTTCAGCAGCACAAAATTCTAAGGAGGGAGAGCGCAAGAGGGGTGGGGTGGGGTGGGTGGGGGTCGCGGGACTCCCTCCACATTAACACCAGGAGTGGCGAAGAGAGCAGGCCAGCCCACCACCAAGCCAGCCCAGGGGCCAGAACCTGCTGCCAAGGATGGCGCGGAGCAGCGGGCCCACTCTGGGGAAGGGGCACACACAGAGCGGAGGGCCTGGCCCAGTCCCCCACCCCTCAACTGCCCCCCAACACCGCAGGCAGGCAGGCAGGCAGGCAGGCAGGCAGGCAGGCCTGGGCCTTAGCAAGCTTCTGACCTTCCTGAAGCTGGGCCGGCCTCTGGACCTTTCGCCCCTCACCTCGGCCTGTGCCAAGAATGATACCCAAATCCACTCACCCAAACCTACTCCTGCATGGGGCGTCTCTCTCTGGAGGGGGCTGTGGGGGGCAGCTCAGGGGGGCAAGGTGCCTTCAGAGGGGCATGGCTGGCACCTGCTTCCTTTCTCACACGCCCTGTTGTTTCAGGGCAGGACCCCCTCCCCCCCTGCTAGGGTAGCCATCGGGGCTGTCCTCCCATGCCGGCCCCTCCAACACCAGCCACCCCCAGCACTAGAACCTGAGCCCACCCCTGTTTCTCCCCTCCCCACCAAGAAGGATAAGATCCAAAGGAGGTGGGTGAAGCCAAGGAGGGGGGTGAGTGCAGAGGACTTGGGCAACCAGGAAGGAGGGGGGGAGACGATGCACTGACTCTGGTCGGGGGATGCAAAGAGGAGACGCCCAGGGACCGAGCCCAAAGCAGGAAGAGAAAGTGGGTGTCGGGAGGGGAGAGTGAGGGGCCTTGCAGGCGGGGGAAGCACTAACCTCTCCGATTGCCCGCTTATAGCTCTGAGCCGTGCGGAAGGAAGGAGGGAAGGAAGGAAAGGAAGGAAAGAAGTAAAGAGGAGAAGAGAAAGAGGAGAAGGTAAGTCGTGGCCACCCAGTCTCTTGGCCCTGACTTCTCCCTGCTGCCCAAACCACGGGCGGCCCCTCCACCTCAACCTGAGAAGGTTCCCCCCCCCCCGAGTTTGGGGTTTTCATAAAGAGTCCCCAGCCCCCACAGAGGGGGGGGTGGAGAGAAGGAGATTTTCCCTTCTCCTTCAAGGAAGCCCAACCAGATCCTCCCCAGCCAGCTGAGACCAAGATTGATTCTGTCCCCCCCCCCCGAAAGGAACTGGGAGCGAAAGAGTCCCATCCTGCATGGCCACCGCCGGCCGGCCAGGGAGGAGCCGGGCACAGCGAAGGCAGCGGCCTGCCCGGCGCCCCCAGCCAGAGGGGCTTCCCCCCCAACCTCTTCTCCCCTCCTGACCAGCTCCCCCCCCCCCCAATGTCTCTTCCATGAAACCCCCAGGCCAGCAGCCCCGCCGTGCCCTCCCAGGGCCCCAGGTGCAAGGTGGGAGGGCGCCCCCTGCCTCTCCCTCCGGGTACTCACGGCAGGCCGGCCAGGCCGGGAGCGATGGTCGTCGGCTTTGGGCTTGTTCCCTTGCGGCAGGATTGGAGAACGGTCCAGTTTCAGGGGACCTGGGAGGAGGAGGCCAGCGGCCAGAAGGCAGGGCTGAGTCCCGGGGCCGGAGGGGAACCCTCCGAGGTCCAGACTGAGCGCTGGCCACGAATGGAGGTGGGGGTGGGGGGAGCACCCCTGGGGAGGGGCAGCAATCCCGTCCTTTGCCTTGGCCCCCTGGAGGGCAGGCCGTCCCCAAGGCTCTCTCTGACCGGGAGGAAGCAGGGATCCCCTTCCCAAGGGGATGAAAGGCATTCGTAGAGGACGGGGCAACTGGGGCGGGGCGGGGCGGGGCGGGGCGGGGCGGGGCAGGGCAGGGCAGGGGCTACTAGCCCCCCACCCGCTAGGCCACCCCCTCGGTGCCCTCCATCAGCCTGGGTCCCCCGAGCACCAGGCTCCTGCCCCCTGCCTCATGGCACAGCTCCCCCTCCCCACGGCACCGGCTCCTGCCCCCCCTCCCAGGGAAGGTTGGGCATGAGGAACTGGGAACCCCCTCCTCCCTCTGGCAAGCTCCCAGGGCCGCGAATCACCTCCGATGCGGTTGCGCTCCAGCGATCCCGCCTGGGGCACGTTGCCTCCCCCGGAGTGCAGCAAACTGTCGGCCCGCTCCCAGCCAGGGTCGCTCCTCCGCAGGTCAGGGTTACTGTGAGGGGGGGGGACAAGGCCAGCCGCTGGTCTCACTTGGGGGCTCCCCACCCAGCTCACCTGGCAGGTGCCCTCTTCCCCGCCCCTCCCCCCCTCCCCTGGGCTCTTTCTGCCCCAGAAGCCTCCCCAGGTAGCACCAGCAGCAATAGCACAGGACCCATCACCGGAGAGAGCAAGAGGAACCCCCTGCAGCGAGAAAACAACCAGCTGGCCAGCACACCACCGCCACCACAGCCTCCGAGCGACGAGGACCCTCGTGGCGCTGTGGCTCCATTACCTACTGGCGTTTGGCACGGTGGCCGGTGGGTCCCGGGACGGGGTCCGGCCCGCAGGCTGGGGAGGAGGAGGAGGGGCTGGCAAGGGGTCCCCCCAGTTGGGCCCCTGCTCCAGCCGGCTCTGCATGTGGATATGCCACGCAGACTTGCTACGAGGTCTGTGGAAGGGAGCAGAAGCACGTCAAGGGGTGGCAAGGGGCTGTGGTGGATCAGGCCGCAACGTAACTGGGACAGATCTGGGAATCAGGCCAGGCTTAGTCGAGGACAGGGACTGGGGGGGGGGGGGGAGGAGCAGGCGAAGGGGAGAAGATGGAGGCCTCCCAGCCCCGCCATGCAGTACAGAGGTGAGGCCAGCGAGATGCTGTCGCCCCCCCAGCCCACACGCCATAGGGTTCTTCCTGCTGGGCACCTCTGCTCCCTCTCTTTCTGCTGCTGCTCTCCTGCTGAACCCCAGAAGCACCCCGAGCGCCTCCGTTGTGCCTGGCATGGAGAGGAGCGGCCTGCCTTCCCTCTTGATCTCCTGCCCTCTGTCCTGGGCACCTAAAGCTGCCCCCAAGGCCTCCCTGGTTGAGAGAGGGATGCCAGGGCATGCCAGCCACAGGACCTTTTGGGAACCTGAAGGCAGCGGGAGGCAGAGGCGGCTCCTTGACTTTAGCAAGACATCCCAGAGCTAATGATGGCCGAAGACGAACGGGGGGTGGGGCAGGGGGGGAGTGCTCCACACCCCCTGCTGCCGACCGACTGTAGTCCCAACGCGTTACACCCAACTCCACCTGAGGTGGTGGGACAAGTGCCAACTGCCGGCTTGACTCCATGGGGTGTGACCTCTGACACTCAGACGCCACACTGTCCCCTGCCCAGCTGAGCGCCTGGGAAAGCCCCTCAGCAACTCTGATCTCCTTGTAAGCAGCCCTGGATCTTCTCTGGCATGTTCTGGGGGTCCTTTCAAACTTGACTCCAACGGCTGAGGAGGAGCCTTCCACACACACACACCCCACAACTGTGTCTGGGGGGGGGGGGGGAGGCTTCCAGGAAGGGCAAGGGAAGAAAGCCCCTTGGCAGGTCCCCAGGGCAGAGTCTCCCAGCTTGTGGGGCCCACAAAGCTTCCACTCAGGTGGGGCGAGGACCCACCGTGGCCCCGCAGCGCGACAGCCTGTCCGTTTCACTGGCTTGAGCGGAAAAGGAAAGCCCCCGCAGAAGGCCTCCTCGGTGTGGTTCAGGGGAGGGCGTGTGGGACCCTTGTGTAAAAGAAGGGGTCCCCACCGGAAGGGCCTTCCCCCACCCCTCCACCTGGGAAGGGGAACCGTTCTGTCCATGGGGCTGGTGTCCCCTTTGAATGGGGCAGGCTGCCCCTCCTGCAAGGCCACTGACCAGGAGGGGGTCCTCCCAACCAGCAGCCACCGAGGACTGGACTCCGGGGTCCAGCGCACAAAGCTTTTCTCCCGAAAAACCCCGCAGGAAGGCTGAGCCGCTCTCACTTGGAAGAACTCTCGCCACGGCCCCGTTTCCAAGGAGGCCGACCCGCAAGGTAAGAGAGGGTCCTCCGCACCTGGACCCTGCCACGGAGGCAGGCGCCGCTTACCTGGCACGGACCGCATGGGCAGGTCTGATGCCGCCTCCGCTGCCGCTGGCTGCCCCGCTGGTGTTAAGCGCGGTTGCGATGGAAGACGTCCGCTGGGGAACCTGGAAGAGGAAAGAGAAAGAGAGAAAGAAGCTGCTCAGAGCCTGTCCCTTGCAGGAGCTGCTCCCTTGGCCACCGAGGCAACTCGGGGAAAGCTCCTGCAGGACCCAGTGGGTGGCTTGCCCGGGCACACCTCTGATCAGGCGGGCAGGGGCAGCACCCGGCCAGAACCCAGGAGAGACGGCACACCCTTGTTTATCCTGGGGGAGGGATTCATAGGGCCCCCGGCCACAGGCCCTCGCAGAAGCCCTGGGAAAAAGAGGTCTCCGCCTGGCAAGCCCCTCTGGAGCCCGGACGGGGGATGCCTGTTAGGCTTAAGGATGTGCCGACCAAGGAGTGGGAAGGGGGGGGGGAGCAGAGAGGGGAGGGGAGCGGCGGCAAGAGCATCCCTGGGTTCTCCCTCCCTTGCAACCTGGATTTCGGCTTTGGGGAGGGCGGTTGCCCCCTACCCAGGAGGCGGTGTGTCCTGGCGGAGAGAACCTGCGGGGGGGGGGCGGGTTTCCTGCCCAAAGACCTGCAACTCAGTGGCCGGACCCTCCGCCAGTCTTCTTCCTCCCTCCCTCCCTCCGGCTCCTGCGGTTACCTTGGGTGGGGGCTCGGGATCCATTTTGACCCAGGGCCCCCGCTGCTCCGCGCTGGGTCGGGATGGCGGCGGGGCAGGCCCCTCGGAGGTGGGGTCGGAGTTCTGCCGGATCATGCCCGCCCGGGGCGGGGAGGGGGCGGAGGAGGAAGAGGAGGAGTCATGGACAGGGAAAGCAGCCATGTTCTTGCCGGGCTGGTCCTGCAGCGACTGGGAGCGAGGGACAGGGGCGGCGTATGGTTTGAGCGGGACGCGGTGGGCGACGTGGCTCTGCGGACGGAGAGGGTGGGCAGAGGGGTCACCGGGTGAGGCGCAGAAAGGGGCCAGGCCCTGCTCCCACTGGCAAGGGGGGGGGCTGCTCCCTGCTGCCCTCCTGCACCTGTGATTGATGGGAAGGGCCGGAGTGGGTGGCCAACCCTCCCCCCGGGTCCTTGGGGGCTGCCCCCCACCCACTGGCGACCCCCCTGTCCCCTTCTACCCTGAAGCCTTGCCAGCCCTGTCTTGAAGTCTGCTGGATGCCGCCCCCCGACCCCTTGGCGGCTTCCTCTCCTGCGGACCCTCCGATGCCTCCCTGCCTGTCCTGAGGCCCTGATCCTGCAAGCCAGCTCTGCCCACCCTCCTGGGGCGAAAAAGTCAAGGGGTAGCCGATGGGAGAAGCAGGCGGCAGCAGCAGCAGATGGAAATGAGAGGCTGGAAGGGCTGGCAGGCGGGCGCGGGTCCTGTCCGCCGTGAGCAGAAGAGCAGTCCCGGGGGTGGGGGGGGGGTGGACCGGGCACTCACCTTGTGCGGCCCCTCCTGGGGTTCCACGGGGCGCTGCATGGGCGGGGTCTGGGAGGCCGGGGAGGAGTTGAGCGACACTGACTCGGCACGGGGCGGTGGAGCAGAATCCGCCCCGCTGCCACCCAGCTTGGTCTTCCCCACGGGCGAGGCGGAATTCTGCTTGTTCATGCGGGTCCGCTCTTCCACCTGCGAGAAAGGAGGCCCGTGGCAGGAAATGCGCCCTTCCTCAAGCGCGCCGCTTAGCTGAACGCTCCCCGCGTCTCACTGCTAAAGAACCACCTATCCCGCCCCTCTCTCCTCTCCTCCAGTCCTGTTCTTCCCCCCTCCCCGGTCCTTTGCTCTTGGCACCTCAGCACCCACCTCACGGGCCCAGGTGGGCTTCTCGGTGGGGTTGGCGCTACGGTTGTAATGGTAGAGGGGCTTCTTCTCCGGCTGCTGCTGCTGCTGCTGCTGCTGCTGCTTATGAAGCTGCTGCTGCTGCTGGAGAGACTTCAGGTAGGCGTGTTCCTGCTGGAGTTGCCGCTGGAGCCGCTCGGACTGACGCTGCTCCTCCAGCTGCTTCCGCTTGTACTCCTGGAGGAGGAGAGAGGGGGCCCTGGAGGTCATCGGCAGCCTCTGGCCAGCTGTGCTCTTCCCCACCCATGACTTCAGGCCCAAGGGAAGCCCCCAAAACGCCAGGCGAGCCTGGCCAGGGAGAAGGCCACTGGTTTCAGGCTGGCCAGGTGGAGGGGAGAGCCAGGTTGGAGGAAACGGGCCCCCCTTTTCTAGTTACCAACAGGAGGGCTTGTTCCTGGAGCAGCTGCTGCTGCAAAATTTCCAGCTGCCTCTGCTCCTCCTCTAACTTGTGCCTGATGTACTCCTGGAAGGGAGGGAGCAAGAACAAGAGGGGAGGACAGAAAAAGAGAGAGAGAGAGAGAGGGACAGAGAGAGAGAGAGGGGGACAGAGAGAGAGAGACCAGCAGGTGAAGGAGAAGAGCAGCACCCAGGAAGAACCGCCACCCAAAGAGCAGAGAGGTCCTCGCCTGGGAGAGCCGCAGAATTCACCCCTCCTCACACTTCCAGGGATCTTCCCCGGGGGGGGGGCAGGAGTGGGACAAGGAAGCCAAGGGGCAGGACCCCCCCCCCCAGGAGCCATCGCGCCTCTTCATCCTAGCCCCACAAGCCCAGCAGAGGCCCTGCCCGTGCGCAGCCCTGAAGGCCCTCCTCTTGCGCCTCCCTCCCCCTCCCCAGAGGGGGCGCCATCTCTACCTGCTCCCTCTCGGCTTGCCGGCGCTCCTCCTCCCGGCGCATCACCTGCATGTCCTCCAGGCGCCGCTGCTGCTCCTTCTCCTGCAGCTTCCGCTGCTCTCGCTCTCTTCGCTGTTGCTGGAGCCGGGGGGGGGGGGAATGAGACACAGAGAAGGTTGGGGGGAGTTCGGGATTGAGGCGGGCCCTGGTACGCATGCATGCGCGCACTCATCAAGAGTAAACAGGCAGCCCTGAATCTGAAGGAGTGACCTCAAGGCCCGTGCCTGCCTGGACGTGGGGGCTCGCCATGCCCTCGCGCTGGCCCATTCCAAGGCCTGTGGCTGTGGGCGCACTCCCCCCCCCCAATTTGTGTGCAGGGCAGGGGGACAGCAAAGCAGCGGCTGGGGGAGCTGCCGGGGCCGCTCTCTAGCATCTCCTCTCCGCCCCAACCACCGGGGTCACCTCTTCGACGCGCCTTCTCTCCTCTTTCTGCTCCTCGATGCGCCGCTGGCGCTGATGCAGCAGGTGCTTGATGTGGGCCTCGGAGTCGCGGTGCTGAGCCGCCAGTTGCTGCTGTTGCTGCTTCAGGGCCTCGGAGTTGCTCTTGTTCTCCTGCTGCAGCCGAAGGAACTCCCTCCGGAGCGTGGACTCGCCGGGGACATTCATGATAGAACTGGTGGGAGGGAGCGAGGGAGGGAGGGAAGGCTCAGCACCCTGCTTGGTGGGGGTCCAAACCCCTAGACCTCCCTCTCCCCACAGAGCCCCACTGTGGCCAAGGTGGCACGTCAGCCAAATTCATTCCACGGGAGACCCCCTTGGGCAAGGCTGCAGGCCACCCTTGGAGAAAGGGGGAAGGCGCGCAAGAGGCTACCTGTGTGGCTCCCACAGGGAGGGGGGGCAGCCGCTAGGGGGCAGCCTATCTACCCCCATTCTGCTTGGGTAGTGGAAATCCCCTCCAGGGACCATCAATAGGTCCGCTTCTGCTCCCCATACCTGGGCTCCCCTTCTTCACCACGCCCATCATCCTCTTCCTCACTGCCACTGTACTCATACTCGGTCTCGTCTGCAATGAGGCAACACGCGGGACATATCAGGGAGGGGCCAGCCCTGGAACCCCCCGCCCCCCCCCCCAAAAAGAAGAGAGAGAGAGAGAGAGAGAGAGAGAGATGGGAGGATGCTGGGCTGACCTTTCTCCCCCCTCTTCTTCCGGGTGCGGTCGATGTGGTCCTTGAGCTGGATGCGGACTTGTCGCTCGGTGGGCTGGTCCCTGATGAAGGGGAACTTGAGGAGCTGCTCTGTTGGGGGGCGGCTGGTGTAGGCTTTGATCAGGCAGTTGTCAATGAAATCAATGAACTTCTTGGACCTAGAGGGTGCGGGGGGGGGGAGGGAGGGAGGAGCACAGGCCTCAGTTCATGGTCTCACCACCCAGGTCTGGAACACCCCCCCCCCCCCAGTCAGGAGAGCAGGCCGGCTCCTGTGGACGCCTCCAGCCCTTCCCCAGGAGCGCCAGCCACAAGCCCAGAACTACCCAGGTACAGATGGCATCGCCCCCTCCTCTCCTCTCTCCACTGTCGGGTCCAGTCAGAGGATTCTGGCAATGGGAGGCTGGGACTCCCCAAAGGGGGAAAAAAAAGGCTAGGAGAGAGGGCCAAAAGGACCAGGGCGGAGGGAGGGAGAAGGGGGGCTCGCGAGGCACACCGCAGCTGCAAGAGGCTCAGGAGCCTCTGCCAGCCGCCCCCCCCGGTGTCTCTGTCTGTGTGTCCCCTCCCCCTCAGAATTGTGGCCCCCATGCCCAGAGCTCTCGGAAAGGCAGGGACACAGAAAGAGGGCTCGACACAAACTTCGCTGCCACCAAGATCGGCCGACGCCAGGCTTGCCTCGTTCCCCCAGGGCACACCTACCATTTCTTTGACTTCAGCTTGGGGGGTGGGTTGCGAGGGATGAGGAAGAGCGCCCGCATGGGATGCATGTCGCACAGGGCTGCAAAGAGAAGAGCTTGGGGAGGCGGGAAGCAACTCCCCTGCAACCCCCCCCCTGGTCCTATGGCCTGAATCCTCCAGCGCCCCCTCCCCTCCTAGATAGCAGGCCCTTTGCCGGGCAGGTTCGGACAAATGGGTTTCCTGGCCCTTGCCCTGAAAGTGCAGCAGAGCGGACCACCACCCGTACCGACCCCCCGGAAGAGTCAGCAATCCCTGACCGGGGCATCATAGAGGCCTCCTCTGGACCCGATCCCTCTCCCAGTCAGGGCCACATGCCTTCCCTTGGGTCGCCACCCCTTCCTCCTCACAGACACTCACGTGGGGCTCCCTCGGCCATCTCGATGGCGGTGATGCCCAGGGACCAGATATCGCTCTGCAGGGAGGAACCAGGGATTGTGAGGGGCTGAGGCAGAGCTCCCCCCGGCAGTGTCGCTCTCCCCTGCCCTCCCTCCAGGCCACGTCCTTCAACTGACCTGTCTGCCAGCGGCCCCTCCTGTCCTGCCCATTTCCTCCCTAAATCTCCCTGGTCCTGCTCTGGCAACGCCTCCCTGGGCCCTGCAGGGCTCCTCCAACGTCCCCCATAAGCCTCCAAGAGAAGAACGCGGCCAGACGGAGCCCTCCACACTCTCAGCAGGCCTTCAGGGTCCCAGGGAGGCTGCCCAGTCTGAGTGAGTGAGTGAGAGAGAGAGAGAGAGAGAGATTGAGAGAGACCTACCCTGTAGTCATAGGTGGCATCCGGATTCTCGTCACAGGCAATCACCTCCGGAGCCATCCAGTACGGGGTGCCGATGAAGGTGTTCCGGCGTCCCACTGTGCGGTCCAGCTGGGCGCTGACCCCAAAATCAACTGTGGGAAAGGGGAAGAGTCAGTGTCTTTCAGGCCCCATACCCTGTGGGGCTTTGTGGGGCGCCAGTGGCATCTGTGGCCAGGAGTGGCAGAAACGGGGGGGGGGGGAGACAGGCGGAGGCAGACGAGTGCATGTGCAAGGGTGGGAGGAGGGAAAGGATCTTTCCCCTCCGAAGGCCACTCAGCTGCCACCTGCCCGGCAAAGATGTCTCGGTTTGAGACCGTCCCAGAAGAGTTTTTCATGGGTAGAGGGAAGGGGGTCCCTCTGAGTGTGTGTGTGGGGGGGAGGGAGATCAGCCCATGGGCGGGGGGGGGGGGAAGGGAGGGGAGAGCGACACCCCCTCTCCCACCTACCTACCTAGCTTCACCTCTGCATTCTCAGTGAGCAGCACATTCTGGCCCTTGATGTCCCGGTGGATGACCTTGTGGGCATGGAGGTGGGCCAGGCCCTGCGGGGAGGGAGGGGGGGAGACAGGAAGGGTCACAGAACGAACCCGTTCTCAGCTGCGTCAAGCAGGCCACTGGGACTCGGGGGGCGGGGGGTGTTTGGGGGAGCAGGGCCTGCCACAATACCCATGAGCTGGACATGATACCCAGTGCCCCACAGAGAAGCAGCCACCCACCCACAAGCCCCTCCCCCCCACCTCCCACCCCACAACCGGAGCCCCGCCATTACCCTGAGGATCTCCCGGCAAATGTAGGCGATGCAGTCCTCCTTCAGAGCGTTGCCCTTGGTGTTCTTCACCAGATCTGTCACGGAGCCGGCGCCGCAGAACTCCATCACCAGCTGGGAGCAGGCCAGAGAGAGGAAGGAAGGAAGAGAGGGGGTGTTAGAAAAGGGGGTTGAGGGAGGTTGCTGGCCTAGGGGCACCGTGAAGGTCTCCCTCCCTCCTGCAAAAAGGGATCCCTGGGGTGGAGGTCGGCCTTTCAGGCTTCCTGCCCCAAGAACGGCAGCCCCTGCTTTTGTCTCGTCTCACCCAGAGCTGGTCGTCGTTCCCTGGGGGGCTCTTCTTAATGAACGCCCCGTAGTAGGTGGCGATGTTGCGGTGGTGGGAGTACTTCTTCAGCATGTTGATCTCCTGCTTGATCTCTTCCTCTTCGTCCTTGCCAGGGGGATGAGGAGGAGGAGGCGCCATTGGCTTCAGAAGAGTGGGTGCCCCCAACCCTGAGAGCACTGCTGCCCCACAGTGGCTGCCCCGTGACTGCCACAGCTGGGGAGGGAGGGGGGAGGGAGGGAGGGGGAACCCCGGGTTTTGCTGGGACCGAGGTTGTTGCATCAGACAAGCCACCTTTCCCCGGGGGGGGGGTCTCGGGCCTTTGGGGTGTTGTCTCGTCTGGACCTTCCTGGGTGTCCAAACGGGCACACCGGGGTCACTCAAATGCGCGGACGCACGCACACGCGCACTCTCCCACCACGCCCCCTACCTCTGTGACGTCCATGACTTTTATGGCAGCCAACTGGCCCGTCTTGACATGCCGGCCCTGGGGGAGGAGAGGGAGGAAGAAGGGATGTCAACGTGGCCTACGTAAGGGGTGGGCCAAAGACCTATGGAAATCATGCTTTTTGGGACACTCCTTTTCTCCTTCGTCAGCTCGAACCCCGCAGTCTCACACACACACACACACACCGCTTCCCTGGGGGCATTTTTCTCCTTACTCCCCTCCCTTCCCCTCCTGCAACCTCCTGCCAGCCCAACAGCCCCAGCGGTTGCTTGGGACCAACAGCATCGCCCCTCCTGGCCTGGGGCAATGTGCGGCAGACACCCTCTCGCCCTGTAAGCTCAGGATCTGGCCTTCTCCCTTGTGGTGGGCGGGCGGGGGGCTCTCGGGGTTTCCTTCCTCTTTCAGGGAGGTGGGCTGGATGACTTCTGGGGGTCCCGATTTTCAGGAGGATGGGATGCTCCCCCAAAACGGAGGGGTGCACTGCTCGTTTCTGTCTCCCCTGCCACCGCAAGGTCTGGGTTTGGTCCATTCCTGCCACCGACTGCCTTTCTCCCCTTTCTTCCAACCTCTCCTCAAAGGCCGCCTTTCCTGCCTTGGGCTTTCACCTCCCTCATCAACGGGCAGCAAAATCCTGAAATTCCCAGAAACCTGGTTTTGCTCTCAAGGCTCCCCCCCCCCGGCCACCTCCCTCGGCTCTCTCTGCCCGCAGCTTCCTTTCTGTTTTAGAGCGTAAAGCATAAGGAGACGGAAACCTCCCTGCTTCTGACTCTGTGATTCTCGCTTTGCACTGAGAGGGGAGGGAATGAATGAATAGGAAGACCCCCTTTTCTTTGGGAGGGAAGCTGCCCCACTCTGAGCCCCCTGCACCGCAGCTGACACCCCAGCAGAGGGAGCTAGAGGGCCGTCCCAGCAGCTGCTCTATTTTCTCCAGCTGGGCCCTTTTTCTTCCGGGGGGGGGGGCGGGTGTCAGTCCAGGGCTGATGCCAAGAGACTACTGGTCACCTTCAAGGAGCGCCAAGGGGGTGGCATGGGGACGGGGCTACTCCTCAAGCGTCCTCCATCCCCCCCCCCGAATCCTTCTCTCTTGATCCAACCACCCCTCCCCTTAGTCACCTTGACAGGGGTCTGTGGGGGGGGGGCAGATGATTTTAAAGGCTTTAGGACACCTCCCCCCCCCCCCAATAAAGCACACTACCTGCAATGCAATCTGGATATGCCTTCCCAAATGGGCAAGGTTCACAGACCCCACCCCCCTTGACAAGAGTCGATTCCCAGGGGGAATATTGAACTGGATTCCCTGCCATTTTCCCCCCTTTGGGGGGGGGATGATCTGGGAACATCCCCCCCTAAACACACAGCAGGGGCCCCTGGTATGTACAGCTGGACCCCTCCTTTGGCACAGCCCAGCCATCCTGGGGGGGGAGGGGAAACGGGCCAGTGAGCTCGGGGGGGGGGCTGGCTTCCTAGGCCTGGCTGCTCAGTGAACTCCCATCAGGGCCGGCAGGTCTCCTCCCAGCACCTACGGATGCAAGGCCCTCACAGCCCCCCCCCCCTTTTGCAAGGTCGCCTGGGCTAAGAGAACCTGACCTCGTCTACGCCTCCCTTTGGGGTGGGTGGGGGCAAAATCCCTGCAGAGAGAACCACGTAGCTGCAGGGGAATTAATGGGGCACCTCCAAGGAAAGCGTGCCGGCGGCGGAGGAGAGGAAGGGCACAGAATGGGGGCTCTCCATGGGGAGGTACGTATTTATTGTATTACTCTATGTTGTTAGCTACCTAGAGTGGTCCTGACCTGACCAGATAGGCGGGATATAAATAAAATAAAACAAAACAAAACAAACAAACAAACAAAGAAATAAAACCTCTCGCCGCACCTGGCTTTCTGGGGGGGGAGGAGACCCCCACCGGGGGGGGGGCTCTGGGTGGAGCAGACTGTCTGCCACGCCACCACCCTCTCCTTCTCAGGAAGGGGGGGGGGTCCTTGCTTTTGTGCCTGGACCTTCGGTGCTACTGTTTGTGGGGTGGGGGCAGGAACCAACATCTTTGGCCTTCCGGGAGAACCGCTGGCGCCCTGGGCATCCTTTTCCGCAGCCTTCCCAGCCTGCTAGCTTCTCCCCGGAGCCTCCAGGCCACGGGCGTGCGTGCCTGTTGCCGCCATGGGGGGTGGCGAGAGCCACAAGGCAATTCTGCATCATTCGCCCCCCCCCACACCCACCCTTGCCCTCAGCCATGTGCTGGCATTGTCTGCGATGCCACGCAGCCTGGCGTGGGCAGCCGTCTCCTGGCAACCGCCTCCCTCTCCCTTTCAAGCGTTACCCGCACTGAAAAGGTCCCCCTCCCGCCCTCCGTTGCCGTGTGAACAGAACGATCTAGTACACCTCGCTCTGCACCTCCTGGATATGGGAGCCGGCAGGAAGAGAAGTGACGGTGGCGGGGGGGGGGCAGGGAAGGACTAACCCTGCCCCCCAAATAATCTGCTCAGCCAAGAAGTGGCCCTGGTGGCCAAGGACCACGGCTGGGTTATTTTAGTCTTGCACCCCTCGGGATCTTCTCCTCCCCACCAAGCTTATGTTCTGCCCTCACGTTTCACATGAAAGCCTGGAGGAAGCAGGGGCTGTTCCCCCCCCCCACAGTGCCTTTTGGAGCGAGGGGGGGTTGCGCGTGGCAGTAGATCAGAAACCAGACCCTTCCTCGTGTGGGGGCAAGTGCAGGCAAGCGAATCCTCCCCCTGCACCATTTGGGATCAACAGCTGCAAGGTGGAGAAACAGAAGCTGCTCCCCCCCCCCCCCGCCGCCAGTGGTGGAGACCTTAAGGGGGAGGAACCTGCAGGCCCAGCCTTTTGGTAGGGAACTCTGGCGTCCCCTAGGAGGGGAGGGGGTCATCTCTGGCCATCTTTAGGGTCCTTTAAGCACCCCAGACCTCTTTGCAGACAATCACCTTGCAATCTGCTTGGATCGGCCGCCTGGTCTCTTTGCTACCAGACAAACTGATGGATTTCTCTCTCTCTCTCTCTCTCTCACACACACACACACACACACAAACACACAAAGAAAGAGCGAGAGCGAGGGCTTTATTCCCTGAACCAAAACAGGTTTGCCATCAAAGGCAGACGAGCGAGCGCCAAGATCAGAGCGTGACATATTTCCCTGACTGTCACCCTCCTTCAAAGGCAAAGGCGCGCCAGGGAGGGGAAACAAGGGGGGAATGAGAGAGACCGCCACCCCCCCATATTTTCTCACCATCTCCTCCCTCCCTCTGCCCTTCTTGCCTTTGGGGGTGGGTGGAAAGGAAGCCCTCCTTTCTTCCCTCCTGCCTGGCTGGGAGAAGAGCATAAGATATTCTGACATGAAAGGAGGGCTGGGGTGTTTAGTAGATGAAAAAAGGGATGGATTCCAGAAATTAGGAAGTGGCGGCGGGGGGGGGGGGGAGATGGGAAGAAGGAAAAAACCCACCTGGGGCAGGTTTCCCTAGGAATGCCCAGAGAGACCCCTGGGAGAGCCGGTGGCCTTGCTCAGAGAAATGCACCCGCTCAGTAGCCAGGGAGGCTCTCTGCACATGCTCAACAGCACTTTCACCCTCTTAGCCTTACACACTGGACATCGCACCCAAGACTCCTTCCTCCTCCTCCTCCTCACACCTGGGGCAAGGAAAAAGGCTGCCAGCCATACCTCCGCTCTGTGGGGGCCAAGAGGAAAAGTGGTGCCCCCCCAATTGCTGTCCAAAATTCTCTACTGGCTGTGTGTGTGTGTGGGGGAACGGGATGGGTCCAGCTTGCTAGCACTTTGCAGGGAGGTCTGAGAGGTACTTACAAGCCTCCCCCCCCTTCAGGGTTGTGGGGCTGGAGGGTGAGTGGATTTCTGCAGCAGGTCCATCTCCACCCCAAGGGGTTCTGCGCCTGCACATGAGGAAGGCCCTTCTGACTGGGCGGAGGGGGGCCGGGGGGAGGCAGGAGCACAGACAACGGCCTGCCAGAGATGCACTCAGAGGCAGGCGCAAACTATGGAGACTCACTTCACTGGCATGACCCCCCCCCTCCCAGCTAGCAGGGCGAATGGCCGGAGACGGTGAGGGCCCCAACCCAGCCTGGATCACATGGAGGGCAGGAGGAGGGCAGGTCCGGCCAGGCTCCAAGTCTGGATGCTGAGGCCCTGGGGCGTCGGCAGCTCTTCTTCAAGGACAACAAGGGAGAAGCCCCCAGGCTGAACCGGGAGCAAGGGGGCCGGGAGGAAAGGGGTGCCCCTCTCTGGGCAAAGGACCCCGGAGGCCGCTGGCAGCGCCAGGGAGAGGGGGTGGCGCCGTGGGAGGGAGTCCCGAGACGTCCAATCACTCCTTAGGGGTCAGGAGGGAGAGGCCTGGCCTTCCCTAGGGACGAGGGGAGGTCCCGATGGGCCGCCCAGGGCTGTTCCCCCTCTCTACCAACAAGTCCCAAGTAGGGAGAACAGGGTGCTTGGAGGAGGAGGAGGAGGAGGAGGCCAGCCTCTCCCGGCCCCACTCCCCGCCAAAAGGGCATGGATTAGGAAGGCCAGAGACCAGAGCATCCCAGTCACTGAGCCTGGGGGGGCCCATGCCCTCTCCTGCCCACCCCCCCACTGAACAGAGAGCCCCTAACCCTCAAGAAGATGCCCAGCCAAGGCTCCTTTTACAAACTGCATGTCCTTGTGAGAAAGGGCTTTTTTGGGGGGTGGGGGGGGAAGCATGATACGACATGGCTTCTGCTGTGCTTTTAACTAGCCTTACGCTATTCTTAACGAGGGCCTCATAATATTTCTAAATTTAATTCCATTTCAGCACTCTAATTTATTGCAGTTTTAGTTTTTCAAGCCTTTTATCATTCACGTATTTGTTCCATTTTTAAGATGCCTTCCTCCTATTAAAGGCACCCAATTCTGGTCATTTGTAAATATCCCCAGGCCTCTTTTTAAGAGAAAGCCCTCCCCTTTACACTGACAAACACTGCAGATAAAAACGCAACATTTCCCTGAGCCAGCCAGTCATGGAGATACTCAAGAAAACAGCAGAGGAGCCCGAAAGGGGGAGCAGAGCAAAGGGGGCTCTCCTCCAGAGCTTCTTTCCAGATGCAGCCAGCTAGGAACGTCCCCTGAACACCCATCGGCAGGAGCTAGAGGCCACTTCCCCCCCCCAACCCGCTCCGTCCCCCCACATCCTTCAAAGCAGGGTGGACTCCTGAGTAGAAAGAGCCACCGGATCCCTTCTGGCCAGCTTTCCATATGCTTTGTTCATGGATCAGGACCAAGCAACAGCCACAACCGGGATCCCACGTGCGGCAGTGTGAAAACCCAGCCAAACAGTTCACAGCACACTGAAACAACCAGTGACCACAGCACTACTTAAGAGCGCACCGAAAAGGGAAAAGTGCGGCAAACCCACCCTTACGAAAAACCCTTCCGTGGTGGCCAGGTCCTTGCCAAGAGGATGGGGGCGGAAGGACAGGGGGCTTATTTATGATGGGGGGGCAAAGAGCTGCCCTTGGCAGGGAGTCCCACAGCCTGGGAACAAGCCGAAGCTGTAGCTGGGTTCCTCTCCCCCCCCCCTTTGATGCGCCAACTCCAGGGTCACCCAGAAGGGGCCGGAATGGGAACAAAGAGGGGCACCTCAGTTGTGGCCGGGGGGGGAATCTCCCCTCCCCAGGGAGTGGGGGCAGGTATCCTCTTGATCTCATTTCAGCCTCAGACAAAGTGTGTGCTGTCCTGCCCCTGCCTGGGCTTTTTAATCCTCTGCGTGGGGCTTTTCATTCTGCTGACTACTTAACATCCTGTGATCCGCTGCAACTTTAACCGTGTGTAAGCCAACCCAGGGAACAGTGGAAGGGGAGAACAGGGCGAGAGCCAGCTGCTCATCCCACTGAGCCGTGGCAGTCCCTTGCGTGACCTTATGCCGTGCTCACCCTCTCCGCCTGGCCCACCTCATAGGGCTCTTGTGAGGATACAACCGGGAAGCAGGGAAAGAATACGTGCTGCCTTGAGGCTCCTGGGAGAGAAGTGGGAAGCCACGGGAAATAAAAGGAATGACTTTGGCCGTCAGGACGAGGACAGACAAGCAACGAAAGCCAGACCTGACAAATCCAGCTTTTCCCTGGGGTGGGCGGTTTTCCAACTGTCTGGGGCCCAGAACCCCTACTCACCTTGTAAACTTGCCCATAGGTCCCATTGCCAACCACTTCGACCAGTTCAAATATGCCAGCTGGGTCCTGCAGAGATAGACGAGAGAGAGAGAGAGAGAGAGAGGAGGAAGCAAGTTAAGTCAAAGACTTAGAGAGAGTCACCATCCAGAGTCTTGGGGTGGGTGGGATGGGACAGAGAAGACGTCCTCTCTCACACAGCCGTTCCCTTGCTGTTTGTCAGGCGCCCTGCCTCGGCCTGTGACCAGAGCAGGAGAAGCATCAGCGGGCCAAGGGAACGGGTGACGAGACTCGCCACAACCCTGCACGGGCCATCAGAAGAAGCAGGACAACCAAGCCAGGCCCGGCCAATTCTGTGCCGGAAGAGGCTCCCCCATCCAGCATTTCAGGCCTTGGTGGTGGGCAAAGTGGGCTGCCCCCAGTCAGGCAGAAAGAGGAGGGGGTGTGGCTGGTGCCCACCACTTTCCCAGCCTGGAAAGGCAGTGAGGGGGGCATCCAAACCCTCTCTCAGAGCGTACTTGAAAGGCTGCCCTACAGAGGAGGGCCAGGATCTGTTCTTGATCCTCCCACGGTGCAGGACACACAACCGTGGGCTCAAGTTAAAAGAGGCCAGATTTCGGTTGACTCTCAGGGAAAACTTCTCAACTCTTAGAGCGCTATGATGACAGAACCCATGATCTCGAGAAGTGGCGAGTGCTTCAGTCCTGGAGCCCTTCACGAGAAATTTAGACCACCCCCTGGCAGGTAGCCTTGGATTTGTATTCCTGGACAGAAAAGGGGGTTGGACTGGATGGCCTTTGGGGACCCTCTTCCAACATGAGTGTTTCTAGGGTTCTCGGGTTCCTGCTGTACAGAATGTTGGTATGGGAAGAGAGCTTGCACACGCTCAGAGGCACCTGGCCCCACAGCAGACCAGGGGGGCGGCGGGGGGGGGGGAAAGGAAGGACTGGGAGACGCACCCCTTCCAAGCAGACTTCCGACACACTCACGGCCGTTCCCTCCCCCCCTGAGCCCCACAGCTTGCCGAGGAGAGAGGAGAGCCCCTTGCCCCTCACCTCACCCACACCTCCTTCGGGCCTGCCTTTGACCCCCTGAAGCAAGCACAGCAGATCCCTTGTGAGAGCCTGGGTGGGGGCGGGAAGAAAGGAAGCCCCCCCCCCACGCCAAAAGGTATGTGCCAAGGAGAGGGGCTGATGGTCGGCTCCTGGCCCAGAAGCTCCTGCCTGGGCTTTTCCTGTTTAGGTCTCAGGGAGAGGGCCGCAGGTACGGGGGGGGGGGGGTTTGCAGGATCCCAAGGGTCCCTGGGACACCTGTTAGCCTGAGGACAGGCCTGAGGGCGCTGGCCTCGGCCGGCCCCCGTTTCTACCTGCTGTTGGGGGCTGAGAGGAGCCGCCGTGGGAAGAGCAGGAGCGGGTCTCTACGTGTGTGTGTGTGTGTGTGTGTTTGCAGGGGGGCAAGACACAGCGAAGGGGGGGGAGGGAGGGAGGGAGGGAGGGAAGGAGGGAGTCCCCGGAAGGGCGGCACTCTGAGCGATGCTGACGGCCAAGGCAAGAAGCCGACCCCTCTAGGTCGCCCTTGCCCTGGGACCCTGGCTCTCTCCCTCTCTCCAGCGGAGGCCTTCCAAAGAGGGGCAGCCTCCCCTTGACCGGCCTGGGGGGGGGGCCGCTGGGTGGTGGGGGCGGCCACAACTGTGCTCCGCCTCCACGCTCTCCTCTGCGGGCGGGACAGCTCTCCTGAGCCCAGTATTAATAGCTGCTGTATTCGGGCCACGGCAAGGGCGTGGGGCCTCCCAGGAGGAGCGCCTGCAGCCTCTGTCATCGGCCACAGCGGGATCTATCCTGATTCAAGGGAGACCTTGGCCCCAGAGAGACCCCAAGAGAGGGGGCTACCTCCCTGTAGCCCTCTTGAAACGCCAGCCGTGGTGGAAAGGAGGAGGGGGGGGGACGGTGGCAGGAAAACAGACGGGCCTGTTGGAGCCTCCGAAAGCTCTTGGAAAAGCTGGTGGCGGTCAAGGTCTGGAGTCCGCAGGAAGCCCCAGGGGTACGCTGCCCCCCCCCAGGCAGGCACAGTATGCCTGCCTGCAAGTACTTTCTATGGGGCGTGGGGGTACATGTGCAAGGGGCATGTGGGTGTGGCTGTCGCCTGGGGGCTTCCCGGAAGAGAACATCGTGAAAAGTCAACCCGGGCAAGACTTCATGGCTCAAAGCCACAAGCGACAGGGCTCCCCCCCCCCTCCAGCCGCCCCCGGCCATACAAGGGGAAGCCCTGCCAGAGGCTGCCTCTACTACTCCCACCGGTGGCCGGGTTCTTGGGAAAGTGGGGGGGTGGGGCGGCAGGGGGAGAGCCTGCCTATCATTGGGGAGAGGTGGCCCTGCGGCTCTGCCCCAGGAAAGGATGGGTGCCAAGGGGAGCCCGAGCAGGAACAGGCCAGCAGAAATGGCCAGGGCTGCCTCAGTTTCCTGCCTGGAAAATCAAAACAGCAGGAAGGGGCTGGCAGGACAGAAAGGGGCAAGGGGAAAGAAGGCCTTGGCTACCCACCAGGGCACAAAGCCCAAACCCCCCAACCCACACCCCCCCCCAGGGTAAAACCTTCCACATAACAAGGTCAACGGAGCTGTTCAGGAAAGGTTCTCTGGCTGGCTGAGGCCTCCCCGGCACAATCTGGGCCAGGGAGGAAAAGGGGAAAAGAAGAAAAAAAAACTTCTATTCACTGCAAAACTGGAGCTGCGGATCCCAAAATAGCACTGTAGGAAGCACACAGGGGGAGGACGAGGCCGGCAGCTGCCCCACATGCGGGGGGGGGGGGAGGTCATCACAGCGCAAGGCTTCTGCACAGCTCCCAACCCATTCGAGGTGAACCCCTTCAAACACACCTCTCCTTGCTCCCCCCCCAGAGAATACGGGGGTCACAGGCTGTCCTCCGAGCCCACCGGCCCCCACATTCTGCAGCTCAAAGGATGCAAAGCTTACCTCCTGCAGACGGACAGCGGGGGGGGGGGGAGAGAGGAATCTGCTCTCAGAAAGCCAGGGACTGACGGGGTGTGACTGGGGGGCTCTTATCAATTCCTTTCCTCGCCAAAACTTTTTTGCCTACTGAACCCTAAAAGTCAGCAGCCTTGGGGCAGCTGCATGCAGGGCCCAATAGATGGAGAGCTTCCCAGATCTTCTTTCTTAAAAAAGGGCCAGGCTCCTCTGCCAGCCACAACCAGAGAAATTTTTTAAATTTTTGTATATTTATTGTTTTTAGCTTTAAAGGTTATCTTTTATTGATGCAAGCCACCTTTCTAATACTCATTGTTTTAGCTTGAAAAAGCGTCTTTTAATGATGTAAAGCGCCTTGGGTTCTTTTTAAGGAGAAAGGCAGGGTAAAAATATTTGAAATAAAAATCCAAAATAGCAGCCGGCCGTCCATGTGTTGGTGGAGGAAGAATGGCCACTGCTACCATTTTAGGGCTGGAGTATGGCTGGGACAGAACTCAGTGGAGGAGGAGGAGGAGGAGGAGAAGGAGGAGAAGAAGAAGGAGGAGCACCGTCACCTGCCGGAGTGCGACCTCCCGTTCAGGTCTGTTCAGGTCCCAGGGTACCTGCATGTCAGAAGGGAGGGATCTGTGCCAATGCCTGGAACTCTGCCTTGGGCGCCTTTTGTGAGAAAGCAGGCTTTCTAAAAGGGTCGAAGAGCAGCCATACCTCCCCCACCCCCAGCAGAGGTTCCACAGGACCCCGGTTCTCTCAGCAGGAGTGTCAAGCCTGCCCCCGACCTCCCCTGCCCCCGGGAGAATGCCCCAAGGACAGGCGAGGAGCTAGCCGCCCCAGGGGAATCCTGCAGCAGTGAGTGCCCTGCAGTAATGGGACACTGGGCAACGAGGGAGCCCGGATGCCCTGGAATGGCCGGGCATTTAACTTTACTCGCAGAGGTCTGCCCAGCCCAGCCCAGCACTACTAGAGGGGTTCCCAGCTGCAGCCGCTGCCCTGGAATGCAAGGGTCCAGCTTGCTTGCGGGTCGCCTGTCTCATGAGAAGGCCTCTGATGGTGGGGGATCTTCAGATCTGTGGGACTTGCTGGTGTGTTCAGCTGCCCTGCTGCCCACTGCCTTCCTCCCACCTCCCCCTGCCCACACGGCCCACGTCCTGCCTGTGGCTTCTGGAATGACCTGGCTGGGCTGAGGGCAAGGGACCCTTTGGGGGGGGGGAGCTGCACCTCCCTTCGCCCTCCTTGGAGGCTGGTCAGGCCAGCAAAGCTGCGGTGCCAGGATTTGAGGCCTCCCGACAGCCATCAAGGACACGCTCCCTCCCCCCCTTGACGCAAGGACATCCAGAATCCTACTTCACCGGGGGAAAGGCCACCCTGGAGGGGAACTCAACCCCTTCTGAAAAAAGAAAAAGAAAAGCAAAAGCTAAGCAGGGCAGGAGCAACGCCCCCCCCCTCCAGCTGAGGAAAGCCTGAGGCATGGGGTGGTGGTGGTGGGGAGAGAGAGCCTTAGCTCTGAGAAGCACAGAAAGGGTCCCACGTCAAGCCGCTCCCCCCAAAAAGAGGGGGGGGGCAGAGGCAGAGGGGCAGCACCCGAGCGGGAGGCCCAGGCGACCCTCTCCGCAGCGCTTCTCCTCCTCCTCCTCCTCCTCCTCCTCCTCGAGGGGGCGGCTGTGACTCAGGCTGCAGAGAAAGTGGAAGGGCGGACGGACGCCTGGCACAATCCACCCACAAGCCCGGCTCTCTTCTCCGCAGGCCCTGCCCACACAAGGGCCAGCTCGAGGGAGGCTAAGGAGCCCCCGCACCCCATTAGATGCCCCACAGAGTTTTTCTAGGGCAGGCCCTCAAGGCCCCTTCCCAGAGTACAGGCCAAGCCCCACCGAGCACGAGACCCAGAGGCTGGTGGCCCTGGCCCTGGGGCTCTTCCCAGCCAGGTCGCCCACCCGTCCTGTGCACAAGACGCGGCTGGCCCCTGATTTGGCCAAGGCCGGGGCCAGAGTGCCTTTGCTCTGCCCCACGGCTGGCGTGGACCCCTCTCCCCTTCCCAAGAGGCCCTTCTGTTTCCTGTGCAGGGAGGGGAGGCAGACTTGGGGGGAGGCGGGGGCCCAAGGCTCCGCTGAAAAGCTTCTTGCCTGCTTTTTAATTACAGGTCACTGGCCAGTTGGCAGCTTGTAATCGGGTTACACAAAACCCCCCTAAGCAGATTTCAGCTCCCACTCAGGAGCCGGCCCTCCGCGCCTGGCAGGTTCCTGGGAGGAAGGCTCCCCTGGCCTTTCTCACCATGCGGCGGGGGGGAGCCACCAGTGGGGAAAGGAATGCAACCGTCCCCTGTCCCAAGACTGTCCCCATGGAGAACCACCAAATGCATCGGGCAGGTCTTGATGGATGCCCATCTCAAAGGAGAAAAATGCCCGGGGAGATGCCAGGTGCACAGGTGGGCATTTCTGCCGCAGAGGTCAAAGGGCAGGTATAGTTCCAGGACACCCTCCTGCTGCCCAGAGGAGGAGCCCTCCCCTCCTCAAATAGCTGTCCAGTGCGAACAATTTGCCACTGTGCCCCCCATCACCGCCACTATGCATGTTTGCATCCATCATCCCCTTTACCCCAGAAGATCTTCCCAGATCATCCCTTTTCTCCACCCCCAGCGGAGGCAGCTAAACCTCTTGGGCAAGTCACTCAGGGCGGGAAGGATGATGGTTGAGGGGCCTTGGCCTTCCCCTCAAAGAAACCTGAACCCTGGCTGGCCGAGCTACAGAACTGGCTGCTCCCCCCCCCCACCACCGCAACTCCAGCCCAGCATCTAGTGAGTCTCTCTCTCACCCCCCCCCCACCCACAGCATCCTACTCAGGCTGCCTCAGTCTCCATGGCAGCCTCCCTGAAGGCAAGGCTGCTTGGGGGGGGGGCAGCCTCTTCCAGCTGTTTTGATGACAGGGACTGGAGGGCCCAGCTGGAATGTCCCCCCCCCAATTCCCTCTCCAGCCCTCCCCCAAAGAGAAGGAGTCCTGCCAGGAGCCCATGTCTCCTGAGAGGTCCTCCCCACCTCTGCCTCCAGAACGGAGGGAAGCACAGCCCCCCTGTCTCAAGGAGCCCCCCCCCTTTTCCAAGGGCTTAAGCCTCCATGGGAGCATTTCCACTCTGGAGGGCCAGCGGGAGGATGCTGGGGAGCAGCTCTGGGGGAAGGGGGGACTGGGGGGTGGGGACCAGAGACACCTTGTCCGGGGCTCCTTGCAGCCTCCTCCCTGCCCCCCTCAAAACCAACACCCCACCCCCACTCCGGCCCCTGTCCGGTGGGGAGCCTTTGCTGGGACGAGCCGCATTTCCCAAGGCCTCGACTCCTTCCCTCCAGATTGCCGTATTTTTAGTCCTCACAGAAGTCAGCACATTTTTTTTTTTGCAGAGACTAGAATGGCAGACAGCTAAAAAAGCTGGGGTGGGGAGAATAGACAGAAGGCAGATTGGGTGGGAGGGTTGGGAGCGGAAGATAAAAGCCAGGCGAGAAGGCCCGCGCTAGCGTAGCAACAGGTCTCGGAGCCACGGGCTCCCAGCCTTTCGCCTCGCCTCCCCCAACCCAGCCGGGTCCCGAATTCTGCCCAACAAGCTTGCTTTCCCAGAACGCTTAGCCATACCAGCAAGGAAGGGCTCCAAAGGGGACTGGCAGCAGCCAACAGGGTGCCAGAAAGGGAGCCTCTCCCCCCCCCCCAGTGCGGACACCAGTCAAAATCCCCTGAGCATGTATGAAGTGCCCTCCTCTGCCCCAATCTGCAGCCCAACGACGCTGTCCTTCTCTTGCTAGAGGACCCCCCCTCCGTTTACTGCATGGGGAAAGGCAGTCAACGGAAATTCACCAGAAATGCCTCGTGGGGTGGGCACTGCTCGCCCTGACTTCCGATGATCTGTGCCTGGGGGGGGAGAGCTCCTTTTCCCCCCCTTCCCCAAAGGGCAAGCCTGCATCAGCCAGGTAGGCAGGGGCACCCACGGGGAGATGACTTTCCACACAGGTATCCCAGAACCAGAGGTTCTGCCATCGGAGCAGAGTCTCTCGGCTTCCCTCCCCGACCTTGCCCCCCATCTCACCATAGCTGGCACCCCGCTGCAAGGCCATGCCTAGCACAAGGGACGAGCTTTGGGCCTGAGTGCCAGGCTCCCTCGCCCTCCCCACTGCCAGGCCAGGTTCTTCCCTTGCAGGGGCTGCCGTCCCCTCCCGGGCTGGGCTCTCCTTCGGCTCCCTGTCATTCGCCACATAGGCATCGCTGGGCAATGCTCGAGGACACACCAGCACCACGGCCCCCCCCCAGCTCTCCTGCTAGGTCTCGTGTTTCCCTCCCTTGCCCCCCAAGAAACAAACAGCCCAACAAGCCCTCGGCCCAGAGACAGAAGACCTGGTGCCAGGTCCCCACAACCAGGCAGGATGACACCCCTGCCCCCCAGCCCCCGCAAACAGAAGGACCAAGACTCCAGGGCCACAGGAGGGCAAAGTCCCTTGGAAGGAAGGGCAGGGCCACCAGAAAGGGTCTCCTTCTTCCTTCCCCAGACGGGGGCTCGCCAGTCCCAGGAGGGTCTGGGGGAGAACATCACCCCGGATTTATGGGGAAATGAGGGCTTATCTGTCCATCTGGGTAACAGAAAATGGGGCCGAGGCAAGGATGTCCAGCTTCCCAAAGAGCGACCAAGGAAGGTCTGTGGCGGAGGGGGAGCACTGCAAATCCCTTACATCTCCTTTGCTCTTTCTCTCGGGAGGTGAGCTCAGAGGATGCGGAGAGGGGTGGGAATTCTCCTCGTGCTTCTGTCCAGACCCTCAAGTGGCCTTCAAGGTCAAGCATGGGGGAAAGGCAGTCCCTGGGGAAACCTCCCCTTTCCTGCCCACACCCCACCTTGGTCACAGGGAGGAAGGGCGAAGGCCAGCAGCGGGCGCCTCTCTTGGCCTCTCTCCCTCCCTCCCTGCTTACAACATCCTTACTCACCCAAGACTACCAGGACAGAAAAGCAGGTTGGGGCAGGCCCGGCCTGCGCAAAGAGAACAGCCCGGCTGCCTCGTGCTGAGCAGGCAGGCAGGCAGGCAGCGCACGGCAGGCTCTCGGGCAAGAGAGGGAAAGCCCGGCCAGTGGCCGCTCGGCCTCCACACCTGTGAGAGAGGGAAGGCACCGAGCTCACCCGACCTGCTGCCTGGCACCCTCCACACTGGCACCTCAGAAAGCAAAGACTGACCAACGAAGACACGCCATCGCCCTGGGGCAGCCCCACAGGACAAACACCTGCTGAAGTTCCCACAATCTGAAAGGAGGTGGGCATCGGTACCCACAGCCACCTGCGCTATCCTGCTTCCAAGCCCCTCTGCATGACACCTCATCCCCATGTGCTCTCCTCCCTGGCCGTGAAGTGCAAATGCACACACACACACACACACACTCTGTGCATGTATGTGTATTGGGGGCAGTCTGTAGGGCAGGAGAGAAGTCAAGGGCCCACACTCCTCAAAGTAGACCCCACCATTTTCTACGCCAGAACCCCACCACCCTGGGGAGGGGGAAGAGCAAGCAAGCAGGGCTGCACCTAGGCAGACAGCCCAGGGGTGAAGGTGGGGAGGCTGCCTGCTCTGAAAAGCCACCAGCTCCTGTGGGCAGACGTCCACCGTGGAACAAACCACGGTTCGAGAGAAGGCGGGCCGGGAGGGAGGCCCTTCTCCTCTCCATGAGGTCCAGCCAGGACAGAAAACCCAGGGAGCCTGACCCCCCCCCGGCCTCGCTTTGTCTGCCAGCCGGCCCGGACGCTGCATTCCAGGGGAGCAGAGCAGGCGTCTGCCAGCATGAAAGGGGAGCCGTAATTCAATTAAGGCCAACCTTCTGCAGTCAACAAGTTCTCCTTAGTAACAAGCGAGCACGGTGGAGCTCAGAGCTGCCCGGCGTGGAGATCCTTTTTCAAACACGGAGGCCAAGGAAGGGGAATGCAGGAGCCCGGCTCTGCCAGGGCCCCAGAGAAAAACAAAATTTATGCCTGGCAAGGGAAAGGCAACCGTGGGGGGGCAGGGGGGGGGCTCAGGGGAAGGTTGATGTTGGGAGCCAAACAAAAAACATCATCACCACCCCCCGCCACCAGGCAGAGACCTAGAATTTTAGCTGCCTTGGCATCTCTGGGGCTGGAAGAAAGCCAGGGTCCTGGAAGCCTCTGAATTCAGACTGCTCCCCCCTGCAAAACCTCACCATGTTTGCTTACACTGCAGAATTCACACTCGGGCCAGCCAGGCGAGCACACATGGTGGGCGAGAAGCGCTCCCTCACCAAGGAAACCAAGCAGGCTGCAAGGCAGAGGGCAGGGAAACCCCCCCCCCCCAGCTGCCCCTTCCGCTTGTAGGCAATGGCCACTGGGTGAGAAATCTCTTCCCAGCCCAAAGGAGGCCGGCCATCGGTCCAGCCGGGAAGGGGAATAAAATCCGGCCACCAAGACCTCTGGGAGGAAAAGGAAGAGTCCAGCAAACAGCGAGAGGGACAGCAGAAAAGGCAAAAGCTCAGCAGGCAGAAAAGCAGCAGGTGTCCTTGCTTGGGCCAGCCCCCCCCCCCACCATCTGGGCGATGGAAGGACTGCGGCTCCTCTAGCCAGCTGGCCATGGGTCTCAAAGGCCAGAGGCAAAAAGCGGCCGCTTCTCAGCATGGTGCCCTCAGCGCCCAGGGACACCGGCTTGCCCTGAGCAACATCCCCTGGGAGCGTGATGGAGGAGCCTTCCGGGATGCTGCAGGCAGAGCTTGCTCTGGGCACCCGACCCGACCCTGGAAGAGTCTGCCAGGGCTGCGTGTACTCTCAGGAGTAGAGCCTCAGGGAGACGCCTCGTTCCAGGGGACGTCTCTGCCTTGATGGGGAGGCTGACCTGCGCACATTTACAGGCAAGGAGCCCTGCAGGGGGTCCTGAACCCCCCCAAGTACCCCCTTGAGAAAAGAGGAGAGCAGTCTGCTGCCGCTCAGGATGCAGACATTAAGGGAAAGGGAGCCTCCCCCCCCCAAGCTCCCCTCTCCATCCTGGAGACAAGACTCTGCTTTTCAACATCCAGGGCTGGCATCAAAGCCCGGCCCAGAAGGGGCATCTGGGACAGGAGCTCAGGGCGAAAGGAGTGGCTGAAAGGAGGCTGAGAGGCAGACGGGGGACCTCCGGTCCTACTTGGGGGAAGGTGACCTGTCTTGACCCGGCGTCAAGCCTAGGCAGCGCCCCTTCAGCCCCCTTGGACTCAGCAGGGAGAGGCCCCCTCGCGCTGCGCTTCCCAGGAAAGGGAGTGAGCAGGAAAGTTGCTGGCAGGCAGGCATCTCCTTGCCTCTGACACCAAGGGAAGAGATGGGAGCCTGGCAGTTTCCAGCAGAGGAGTGTGGGGGTGCGTGTGTATGGGGGGGGGTTTCAGTTCTTCAAGGCCTGCTCCCATCAGGGCGTTATGCTCACAGGAGCCTCCTCTCCAATGTACCCCTCCTCCTCTCCCTGGAACTCCTGCCCAGTGCTTTCAAGGTCAAGCCAGGTTCCTCGGCTGCCAGAGGGAAATTCCCGAACCCCCAGCCACTCCATCGCTGCCCCCTCTTTCCAAGCCCATGATGCCAGTCTGGGCTCCCCCTGTCCAGGTCCCTGAGGAAGGCACCAAGTTGTGCCCCCACTTCCACCCTCGGGCAAGACAGGCGGAGCCCCCCCTCTTCCAAAGGGGAGTGTCTGCCCTTCTCCCCGGTGAAGAGCTGCCTCCTCCTCCCCCCTATTCTGCTTGCTCAGGGCCTGGCCCAGGCTGTGGCAGCGCCTCCTCCTCTGGCACCTGCCCAGCTCCAAGCCCCACCCCTGGGCAGCAGGTTCCACGACCCACTTTTGCTCTGGGGTGTGTTGGTGGAGCATTCCACGGTCTTCCCCTGGGATGGGGCAGGGTTGGCGGCAAGCACAAAATCCGGTTCTTCGCCTAGAGGATTTGCACTTTGGGTCTGCAGGACAGATGAAGGCTCTGCAGGAGAACCAGAGAACTACCCCCAGCACACCCCCTTTGCAGAAACTTTATTTATTAGTATTTATTTGTTTATTAAAGTCACATGCTGCACTAATGAGTAGTAACCTCTACTCTGAGTGGGTTATATTCAATAGAAACAAAACAACACATAACAAAGTATGACTTCTCTCTATATATCAACAAAGAAAGAAATGCTACCACCAATCAAATAAAAAACAAATCAAGGGCGAATGGGCAACATAAGGGTGTTCCATCCAAGAGAGGATGTTCTCAGTAAACAGCCTGGTTTTGAGCACCTATGAAAAGATCCCAGCCAGAGTCGACATCAAGAACTGCCACGTCCAGCTCAAGCAGACCAGCCCTAAACTCCACTGTGAACAGAAGGCGTTTACTGGAACTTCCTTGTTTTCCACAACATGGGGCAGGGAGTCTTAGTGCAACTGCTGCTGGGAACCAGGCCAGAGCAGCTTTTTGTCAGAAGCAAAGAGACAACCTACCTGTCGCCCAAGGAAGCGCTGTTTTAAAGGACGGATTATGGAGCACAACAGCCCATTTTGCATCTTTCAACAGCATCCATGGCTACCTGTGTGCTGCTGCTATCCAGGCTAGGCTACTATGACACTCACTCTACATGGGGCTGCCTTTGATGGTGGTTTGAAAACATTCAATGTGGGCAGAATGCAGCTGCCGCCACAAGGGGTAGGTCCCTCATCATCATGAAGCTACTGTGCTAGCTGTGCAGAGCCCAACTCGAGGCAGACTTGCAACCAACTTGTGCAAAGGACCCTCTGCACCTGTTGTGAACTTCCCAGCATGATGCCGGGTCAAGACAGGTCACCTTCCCCCAAGTAGGACTGGAGGTCCCCCGTCTGCCTCTCAGCCTCCTTTCAACCACTCCTTTCGCCCTGAGCTCCTGTCCCAGATGCCCCTATGTGCCCAACTGAGATCGCCAAAGGGGCACTGACACGCAACCTGCCAGAGCAGACATCTCTTGGAAATGGGTGTCTCCTCTGGTGAGCACGGGGGAAAGATGGCATTAGCTGCAGAGGTGCCCACGTTTCTGGAATGCATTTGGCCCTGCCACTTGAAGATACCAAATGGACAGGAGATGTTCATTTATGGCCTGAGTTGCTTTTCCCCCCACAATGTGCATTATCCTGCTAATCTTTGAAGTGGTGCTGAAGCATTTTATCTGTTTATACCAAGCTGAATGAAATCTATTACATGTTACTGTTTATCTTGCTGCTCCAGATTCCTCTGCTGTTTGAACAGTGTTTTATGATGGGTCTGTTTCCAGGGAAGGAGATTGGCTCGTGAGGACCTGATCTGGAAAGGAAGTTGCACCTGCTCAAGAAGCAGGAAGCACTTAAGACAGATCCAGTCTACTGGTGCAATGCCACCTTATACTGTATTGGTTTAAGGAGCAACAAGCTTCAGAGTTTGGGGACTTTCTTCTTCAAGAAGAAAACCTTCCTTCTTGTCTTTTCAGGAAAGCTGACACATCCTGGCCCCGTGATCTTCTAGCACGTCATTTCTTTAACCTGCTTTCAAGAAAAGCTTTCCGACATTTGTTCCGAGGTCGACCTACTGCAACCTTTAGCCTCAACTGGGTTCTCACAAGACAACTTCAAGTGGAGGAGGCTTCTGCAGTGGGAAAACAGATCAGCAGAGGTGTGGGAGTGAGAGAGGTGCCCCTTCTCCACCTGGAACACAGCATTGTGCAACCACCCTGAGGTGATCTCTGCTCCAGAGAGGCTCCTGCCTTCTCTGCAAGAGGCAGAGGTGGAAAGCATTCCAAAGGGTTCCCTTCACTCCTTTTGATGAGGCAGAAGTGAAGCACCCTAACCTGCAGGCAGCCCTTCCCTATTTTTGGAGCAGGGAAGGGGGAGAAGGAAAGTAATTACAGACAACAAGTCTGATAAGAAAGCAACTTAGTGAAAGCAACAGGTGAGCATGCTACCCATGGAGGCAAATCTCCAGGCAAGAATTCTGCCCCCTCCCAACAGGCAACAGTGCATCCATCCCTACTGCTCCCCAGCCCCTCCCTGGCACATGACCCTTCTGATCTCACAAGAAGTCCCTTGCCAAATAACTCACCCCACCCCCAGTGGCAGAGAGCAAGCCGTCCCTGGGCAAGAATTAAACCTGCATTCCTTCCCCACCCCACCTGAAACAAACACACCTGAGAGGAGTATAGATAAGCCAAAAAGAGAGGAAGAAGGTAAGGAGAAAGCAGAACCAAATTTTATTTAGTCTATAAACCCAGCCCTAATAAAACAGAAAAGGGGGCAGGAGGAACCCTAAGTGAGTGCTACAAGTAACAGGCCCTCTTGAGCCTGACCTTGTGGTTTAGGAACACTGAAATGGGGTCCTCTGCCCACGTCTGAGGTGCCCCTTGGCGCCTCTCCCCAAAGGGCACTTCTCCTGGCTGGTGGCAGCAGCAGCAGCAGCAGCTCTGCACGATTCCTTCACAGTCCAACCCAAGAGGTGCTGCTGGGGACTTAATCCGGAACCACCATCCTTGCACATGCTCCGCCATTCAGCTATAGCCGCTCCCTTCACTTTGTCATTCGTAAGCAATAACACCAGAAAGCGCGGGGGGGGGGGGAGACACTCCTAAGTCGGACAGACAAACAAGGCCCTGCCCACCGGGGGGGGGGGGGTTCTCTTTCAGAACGTTAAGGCTCTGGAAAGCAAGAGGAAGAAGAAAGGAGAGGGCCTCTCCCCGCCATTTCTGAAGCAGAAAGTGTGAGGGCCTAATGGGGCTACTCTCTCCTGACCTCCCCCCCCCCGGCCACCAAGGGGTTTGGAAACCGAGAGGCATCCATCCGAGGGCCTAGCCATGGAACCAGAGAGCCTCAGGGCCCTCCTGAGAACCAGGCAAGGAGGCTGCCCATGGAGCCTCACCAGGACGTGTACAGGTGCAGCAGGCAGGTGCAAATCCAGGGCGTGCAGGTGATAAAGCTTCTGGGGCAGGAAGGTTCCCACCGCAGGGCCGGGGAAAGGGGCTGGAGGGCAATCCCTGCGCCAGCCAGCCAGCCAGCCAGCCAGCGCAGCCCTGCTGCACCGTCATCCCGCAGAGGCTGCTGAGCTCCCCACAGGTGGAAGGAGGGAAGCCCTGGTGCCCGTCTTCTCTGCAGGAGGGGGATCCCAGGAGGGCCCTCCACACCGAGAACCCCACCCCCCCACCTCACCCCCACCCCAGTGTATGTGTGGGGAAGGACAGGACAAGAAGGCCTACCCCCCACAACCGCTTATGCAATCTGGCTTCTACTGTCACATCCCACACAGGCAGACTCTGCCCTCCTCCCTGCTCGGCTTGCTCGTCCTCTCTCTCTCTCTCTCTCTCTCTCTCTCTCTCTTCCCCCCCCCACTGCCCTTAGTGGGCAACGAGAGGGTCTTCATTTCCTCTCCGACTCTCCGGTTGGGGTGGGGTGCCCAAAAACGGGGTGGGGGCTTTGGGCAATGCCGGCCCGACTGGGGAGGGGGCGTTTGTTGGCAGCAGCAGGAGGAGCACCGGGAGGGCCTGCCTTTTCGGGGGGGGAGGGGAAGGGGGAGGCGGAGAAGGAAGAGGAAGGGCAGTCCAAGGAAAGCAAACACCGCACGCCCCCCCCCGAGCCGAGCCTCTGCCGCAGGTTGCAAAGGGGGGGAGGGGAGGGGGAGAGGGGAGGGGAAGAGGAGGCGGCGCTCGCCTTGCAGCGGGCGGGGAGGGGGCTCCGCAGGGCTGGGCTGGGCGGGGAGGGGGGGCGCGTCGGGCAGTCTTTCTTCCACCCCCGGCAAGGGCGCCCCTTTCCCCGCAAGAGACCCCCGCCCCGAAACCTACCCCCCCGGCCCAGGAGACCGAGGCGGCGGCCCCCTCCCCTGACCCTTGACCCCCGCTCACCCGGAGGGCGGAGAGGTCGATGTCGTCGAGGCTGCGGGCGGGGGCCGGGTCGGCCATGATGGGGGGCGGCGGCGGCGGCGGCTGAGGAAGAGGTGGGGGGGCGGCGGCGGCGGCTCCCCTCCCTCCCTCCCTGGCTGACCGGCTGGCGGGCTCTTCAGGGCTGCGGCCCCATGAGGGCGGGGGGGGGGGCGGGGGTGGCGGCGCTCCGGCTTCCTTCCTTCCTTCCTTCGCCCGCACGGACTGACTGACTGACTGACGGGCGCCCGGGAATGGAAGCGCCGTCCCACTGCGCAGGCGCCGACTCGGTGTGGGCGGTGACTTCCGCGCGCAAGCGCACGATCCCTGGCGGCCAGCGACACCGAGTACGCGTGCGCGTGGGGCGGAGCCTCGGGGGCGGGGGGGGAAAGGAGGCGGGACTTAGAACGAAAGAGCCAACAGGCCGGGACGTGAGTGCCAGTCAATCGGGCGCATGCGTAGAAAGAGTAGCGAAGGTGGGAAAAATTTAGGCCTGCCTTCGCCTGAGCATGCGTAGTCACCAAAGAGTGGCGGAACGGAATGAAAAACGCCTTCCCAGGCGGAGATCCGCGTTCTTCGGAAATGGTCCCTGCCTGGGCCGCAGAAGTGTGGCGGAAATGGGCGCGCAGACTAGAGAGGCCATGCTCTGCTGAGCGCTGAGGCGGGGGATGGGCGTCGTCGTTCCCCGTGTGTGTGTGTGTGGGGGGGGTTGGGCTCCGTCTCCCCCTTCGACGGATAAAGGGCCCAGGGAGGGCGCTTCTTGGGAGAAGAGAAGGAAGGAAAGGGGGGGGGCTCCCTTGCATTGGTGGATAGAATCGAGGGAGGAAGGAAAAGAGCCCCCCCCCACGGAGAGGCGGAGGGCGACCTCCTTGCCCCCCCCGCCCCAGACCGTGGCGCGAACTGGCCGCCGAGGCGACTCCTTCCCCGCCACGCCAAACCCCCCCCCCCCATGCGGGCCCTCGGAGAGCTGGATAAGACCCTCTTTGCCCCGGGGGGGCGCCTCTCCCCTCCCCCCGCCCGCCCCTCTTTCTTGGGGCCGCCCCGCTCGACGCCGGGGAAAAGGCGCTTCTGCCCCTCCAACCGCCCCCCCCCCGGTCAGGCCTCGTCCGTCCCCCCCCCCGAGCTGGAGCCTGCTTTCCTGGCGGCCCCGTGTCCTGTTCGGGAGGCGGCCGGGGGGGGGGGGAGCTTTGGCCTCTTCCGTCCGGTGAGGCGGCCGTTTCTGTGCCCCGCTGGCTGGCGGTGTGGGAGATGCCTCTCCGCCCTTGCAAGGGACCCCTTTTCCCCTCTGGTGTGTGTGTGTGTGGGGGGGAGGGAGGGTTGTTGGTGTGTGGGGGGGGGCGCAGTTGCGCAGGGCTTTGCCTTGCAGAGGGCTTGGACGTGGCCCGCTGGGCACCCGGGCACCCAGAAGGCCCAGCCGGCATGCCCGCTCGCCCCATCGGGGAACGCTTCTGCCCGGCATGGGCGAGCGCCGCAGCAGGGCCGACTTCTCCCGGGAAGCCCTTCGCCGGGCAATGCCAGCCTCCGGGCGGAAAAGGACACCCTGAGCAGGGCCCGCTGCCCAAAGAGGAGGGGACCAGCCCCCCCCCGCATCCAAAGTGCTTCTCTTCCACCCGGGCCTCCTTGCCGTCCCCACCATCCCTCTCTGTGCTCTTTCTGCCCAGAGAGCAGGACCAGCCTTACCCGAAAAAAGTTAACTCAAGTGGGGTTGTCCTCAGAGGAACCCTCTCCAGGCCGCCCCCCCTCTAAAGATGAAGATACCCCGCAAAACAGCAACACCCCTTCCCAGGCTCCCTTAGGAAGCGGGAACCAAGATTTCATGCACATCCTGCTGTCCTTGCATTAAGAAAAGGAGGTGTTACATAACAGCACTGATGTTACCTGTCTGTCATGGGTTTGGAGGGAAAGTTCCATCCTATGGGGAGTGGAAGGCGGGACATCAGGAGGAGGGGCTGTACTGTATAAATATGTGATGCCTGTGTGGTGAAGAGTAGATGCTGAGACAGACTGTGAGACACTGGGTTGGGACGAAGCAGCAGCTGGGGAAGAAGAAGCTGTTGTGGGAGTCTGGGTGTCTGACAGGGTACTACTGTGTGTCAGAGTACCAACCTGATAAGTTCAGGTGTCTGTGGGTTAGCCAGAACTGATGGGTTCAGGGTCTGTGCTTTAAGTTAAAGGTTCTAGGTGAACCAAACTGTATGCTTGTGTGTGTGAGAATAAGCCACGTTACTTTATTTTATTCACCTGATTGTTTTATTTACCCTGTTTGTATTTAAAATAAACCTTATTCTTTTATTGTTTAAAAATCCATCCCTGGTCTGTGTGACTTATTATAGGGAATGGTTGGTGGCAGCTTAGTGTAACTGTGTGACATATCCCAGTAGGTCTGGGTTTGTCACATTGATTGGTGGCAGCGGTGGGATACGACTGGTCCAGTTGTCCAGCGGTCCAGCAAAGCCTTGGCAGGTGTGCCCAGAGCAAGGGGGGTCTAGTCAGGGACAGTCTGAGGCGCGTAGGTAATCTTCTAGGTGTACCTCACGGGGAGGTGCGCTAGTAGAAGAACGTGCCAACTGGGGAGACTTAGATTAAGGTGCTCTGAGGCAGCCTAGTTTTGGCGGGAAAAGCTGAGGAAAAACTGCGTAGCAACAGCGAGCTAGCTTGCCAGCTGAGAGGCCCAGCAGAGGGGGGTAGGCTCTGACTCGATACTGTTGCAACTTTAGTGCTGAAGAACAGCAGCAATCTCTAGGGAGAGCTGGTTCTGAGGTAAAAGGAAAAAAGTGGTCGTTTTATTTTGAGGCTTGACTTTTTAAAGCAGCCTGTTCTGAGGGGGGGTATGCCCTTGACTCGAAGCCAAGTAGCAGACATGAGTGAGGTGAAAGACCCCCAGATTGACCAAGGTTCTGAGGATGAATTTGGCTCAGTGCAAGGTGACAGCACAGGAGAGCAGGACCCAGAACTCAGAAAAATACTCCTAGCCCAACAGCATGAACTGAGGGTGAGGGAAATGGAGGAAAGATTAGAGAGAGAAAGAAGAGAGGAAAGGGAGAAACAGAGACAATTTGAATTGGCATTGGAGAGAGAGAAAATGGCGTTTGAATTAAGAAAACTGGAACTGATGAACCAGAACAATAATAATAATAGGGATTCTGAGGGAGGCCAATTGTCTAAGGCTGACCTGAAGAAATTCCCTGTGTACCACAAGGGAGATTGTCCTGAGGTGTTCTTTTCCTTAGTGGAAAGAGCGTTTGTGGACTTCTCAGTAAGGGAAACTGAGAAGATGACCATCATGCGGTCTTTAATCAGTGGTAGCCTGGCTGAGGTTTATGCCGAGATGCCTGAGGAATTGATGAAAGATTTTGCAGAGTTTAAAAAACTGGTGTTTGCCAGACATGGGATAAATGCAGAGCAGCTGAGACAAAGATTCAGGTCCCTCACCAAGAAACCAGAACAGACTTTTACCCAAGTGGGGGCCCAATTGGTGAGGCTGCTTGAGAAATGGCTATCGCAGGAGGGAATAGAGACCTATGAGCAGCTTAAAGACTTGATAGCCCTGGAACAGTTCTATTCAGTCCTGCAGGGGGAATTGAAATTCCAGGTGAGGGAAAGGAAACCGAAATCTGTGGCAGCAGCCGCAGAAATCGCGGATTTTATCTCCCAAATAAGAAAGCCCTTGGGTGAGGGGAAATCTGTAGGTAAACCCAAAGAAACCTACAGCAAGTACTCTCAGGGACCAGGGAAAAGCCAGCAAGGGGGAGGGGCCCATGGTGAAGGGAAGCCCTCAGGCATGAAACCAAGACCTCAGATTTTGGAGGGAAAACCAAAACAAGATGAGAGAGAATCAAAATACACCAGAAAATGTTATTTCTGTCAGGGAAAGGGTCATCTAATCTCAGAGTGTGAGAAATTGAAGCAGCTAAAAGGAATGGTGCCTCAGAATTCTAGTGGGACCAAGCCAAAAGCTGTGTTCTGTGTCCAGAAAGAGCAAGGCTCAGTGTCACTGAGGGAGCCGGTTGCCATGGCTACTCAGTCTGGAACAGCTACCTATGCTGATCAGGCTGAGGAAAATGGTCCTCTTCTGGAGGTAAAGCGCTGCTTGCTGATAAAAACAGATTCTCAGTTGTTTGAGACAGCAGGGGTGGACGTAGGAATACTTGACCGTCAGTATAGGGGGCTGCGGGACACTTGTTCCCAAGTAACCCTATGCCATCCAGATATCATCCCTAGGGAGTTTATAATCCCAAATGAGAGCATGAAGGTGGCAGGGATTGAGGGGCAGATAATCTCTCTGCCAGTAGCAGAGGTACCTGTCAACTTTCAAGGCTGGAGGGGAGATTGGCGGATAGCGATTTCATCGACTCTGCCAGCAGCCGTGCTCGTGGGAAATGACCTGGCTGAACATGTGAAACGGGTGCTAGTGATTACACGCTCACAAGCCACCACAGGGACAGTTCAGGGGGGTAATGATGAGCCAGAGACGGAAGCAGGTGGGGGGAGTTCAGAAGCTGTGGTGGAAACCTTAACCACAGACAGCAGATTTGGACAGGAGCAAAAGGCAGACGCCACTCTCCAAAAGTGTTTTGAACAGGTGACTGACGCCCAGCTGACACCTGAAACCCCAGTGAGATTTCTGGAGAAAAAGGGGATTTTATATAGAGAAACCCTGAGGAATATCTCAAAAGGGGGAGATGGGATCAGAAGTCAGCTGGTGGTACCTGAAAAGTATCGCCCCATGATCTTACAAAGGGGGCACTCTGACATGTTTGCTGCACACTTAGGGGTGAACAAAACACAGCAGAGAATCACACAGAATTTCTACTGGCCTGACATAGGGAAGCAGATCAGGGAGTTCTGTAAACAATGTGATGTGTGTCAAAGGCAGGGGAATAACCGCGACAGGACCAAAGCAAAGTTGTGCCCTTTGCCTGTGGTTGACACTCCGTTCAAATGCATAGGGGTGGATATTGTGGGACCTTTGCCCAAGGCCACAAAGAGGGGGAATAGGTTCATTCTAACAATTGTGGACCATGCCACAAGGTATCCTGAAGCCATACCCTTGACAAACATCGAAACTAACACAGTGGCCGATGCTTTGGTGGGGTACATGTCCAGGATGGGATTTGCCTCAGAGATAATCACAGATTTGGGCACATCGTTCACGTCAAAGCTCATGAAACGCTTATGGCAAATCTGTGGAATTAAGCTCAGGGAAGCCACTGCCTATCATCCTGAAAGTGATGGGGTAACTGAGAAGTTCAATGGGACTCTAATGCGCATGATTAGGGCTTTCTTGGCAGAGAATCCAAACAATTGGGACCAGAAGCTGCAATCCCTTTTGGTTGCTTATCGATCAGTGCCACAAGCCAGTACCGGGTTCAGTCCATTTGAACTTTTATTTGGGAAAGGGGTGAAGGGGCCCCTTGATTTGATCGAGAAGGGTTGGGGGCAGATCGCCCAGGGTGACCCACAAGACGTTGTGACTTACATAGACACCTTGATGAATGACCTAAGGAGAAACCTAGAGCTAGCAGCAGAGACCCTGCCAGCTCAAAAGGTCAGAAAGAAAGCTTGGGATGACCAGGAAGGCAGGGAGAGGCGCTTTAACCCAGGGGAGGAAGTGCTTTGGCCTAGGCTCTGCAGAGAGAGCAAACTGCAGCTGGGTATCCCAGAAAGAAAATACTTGGGTCACAAGGTAGGGGGAGGAGTGATAAAACCCCTGGAGGCCAAAATAGAAGCTGTTCGTGATTGGCCCAGACCCAACACCAAGAAAAAAGTCAAATCATTTCTTGGGTTGGTGGGCTACTACAGAAAGTTCATCCCGAGGTTTAGCGAGATTGCGGCTCCGCTGACCGATCTGACGAGGAAGACGGCTGATGACCGCATCCCGTGGACCAGCGACTGTGAGGAGGCGTTCCAGAGGTTGAAGGAGGCGTTAATCAACTATCCTGTCCTGCGTGCTCCAGACTTCGACCGGGAGTTTATCATCTACACCGACGCGTCTAACAGCGGGGTAGGAGCAGTTCTGTGCCAAGAGGATGAGAATGGTGACCAGCATCCAGTGTCCTACCTGAGTAGGAAACTTCAAAAAGGTGAGAGACATTTGGCAACCGTGGAGAAGGAGTGTTTGGCCATAGTCTACGCGATCCAGAAGGCCAAGCCTTACATCTGGGGAAGACATTTTGTTCTGTGTACTGACCATTCACCATTGCAATGGTTAAAGACAATGAAAACCCACAATAGCAAACTTATGAGGTGGGCTTTGAACTTACAGGACTATGACTTTGAAGTGAAGGTGGTCAGAGGGTCAGTGAACTGTGTTGCTGACGCCTTATCAAGAAGACCTGAAGACTGAAGACGGCGAAAGAACATGGACTATATGTATATAATGAAGACAAAAAGTTAAAATGTACCTGGTTTTAAATTGGTTTGTATGAATAAAGGTAAATTGATGTACTGTATATGGTAAAATGTTTAAATGCATATTTGCTATGGTTAACTTTGGATGTAAGTATTATTTGGTAGGTATTACTGTTGTTGTGTATTTTATACAGGTTGTTTTTTGGTGAAAAGCACTTTTAGCTTTCCCCCTACAAAACAACTTTTAAAGAGGGGAGGTGTTACATAACAGCACTGATGTTACCTGTCTGTCATGGGTTTGGAGGGAAAGTTCCATCCTATGGGGAGTGGAAGGCGGGACATCAGGAGGAGGGGCTGTACTGTATAAATATGTGATGCCTGTGTGGTGAAGAGTAGATGCTGAGACAGACTGTGAGACACTGGGTTGGGACGAAGCAGCAGCTGGGGAAGAAGAAGCTGTTGTGGGAGTCTGGGTGTCTGACAGGGTACTACTGTGTGTCAGAGTACCAACCTGATAAGTTCAGGTGTCTGTGGGTTAGCCAGAACTGATGGGTTCAGGGTCTGTGCTTTAAGTTAAAGGTTCTAGGTGAACCAAACTGTATGCTTGTGTGTGTGAGAATAAGCCACGTTACTTTATTTTATTCACCTGATTGTTTTATTTACCCTGTTTGTATTTAAAATAAACCTTATTCTTTTATTGTTTAAAAATCCATCCCTGGTCTGTGTGACTTATTATAGGGAATGGTTGGTGGCAGCTTAGTGTAACTGTGTGACATATCCCAGTAGGTCTGGGTTTGTCACAGGAGGTTCTTTTGCTCCGGCCTCAGTGGGCCAAGATCGATGACCCTCCTCTGGACAGCGGCAAAGAAACCCTCCTTGTGCTCATGGCCGGTGCCAAGGGAAGGGAAGGGGCCCGCTCATCAGTGGCCCAGCTCTCAGGGCTGACAAAGAGACCATCATCAGTCATCAGCGCATGGAGGAAGAGGAAGACTGTTTATTTAACAAGTTGACAAGCAGGTCCTGCTCCCCCCCCCCTTATACATTGTGCTTGGACATGAGGAGGAGGAGGTGGGCCACAGTCCACCCTCCCTCCCCAGTTTCCTGCAGCCAGGAGAGGCAAGGCCCGGTCTGGGAATGCCAGCCTTACCTCTGAACATGAGACGTGGCACAACGGTGGGAGCCAAGCCATGCAGAATAGAGCAGCTGTCCCAAGGAGCCCCTGCCGGAGGAGGAGGGGGGGGTCCTCTGAGCACCGGTCTCTGGTTCAGCACCATCAGGGCAGGTGAAGGGCAGAGGCCCAACTCATTCACCCAAGAAGGTACCGCAGGCCAACTGCCGCCTTTGCCCAGGAGAGGGTTGCTCGCCGTGGTTCCAGGCAGCACCATGTTGTTCTCTGCCGCACTCTGTGACCTGTCTGGCGCTTGGCTAAGTGGTCTCTCTTCGAGCCCCTTTGGAAAGGGAGCTCCCTTGATTCTTTGGGTGGCAGCGGTGGCCCGCTCATGTGGAACACTGCAGGGCAGGCATTCTGTTATCAAGCGGAAGCCCAGGACAAGCCGAGGGCCGTAACGGGCAGCGGGGAGAGGGAACTGGGGTGGGGAGCTGGCAGGTGTAAACAGTCACAGTCAACAAGGGGGTGGGGTGGCTCCTTCCTCCCCTGCGGACCGACCCCCAACCACCTGGAATGTTTGGAGGACGAGAGTCGCAGGCTGAGGCAGGTGTAGTGCTGGTGGTGTGAACGCTGGAAGACTTGCCCCACCCTGGAGAGATGCGGGAGGGGGCACAGGAAGTGGTTTGGCCCTTGGAGAGGGATCATTAGGGTCCCTCTGGGAGTCCAGGGAAGCTGCACCACCGGCTGGATCCCTTTAGCCAGGGCCAGCTCAATGCGGAGTGGCTTCATGGTAGAAAATGGGGCAAGCAGCAAAGGTGGGCAGCGAAGACGGGGTAGCTTAAGCGGTGGGGAGCATGTGTGTGTCTGTCTATGTGAAGCAGGGCCCAAGAAGGTGCAGAAGCCGCGCGGGTCACTCAGAAGGCAGACCCCGTCGGCGGGAGTTGGCCTCCGCCCTCCGCCCTGGCTCCTTGGGGCTCCCCGGTGCGTTGCGTCAAGTCCACACCTCCACAGGGATCATGCCTTCCTTGCTGTTGAGCGGAGGCAGGAGGGACTCCTCGGCCAAGAAGTCCAGCGGGAACTGGACCAGGTGTCCCCGCACCTGGAGCAGGTGGTCCCGAGCGAGGCTGGGGCTGGCCGAGGCCAGGTTCTCCACGGCGACGTAATCCCGCAGGGCCCGGTGGGACGGCACAGCGTCGGTGGGGAGGCAGCGGAAGACCTGCCTCGAGAGGGAGGGGTGGGAAAAGAGGGGGAGCCCACGGTCAGGTGATGGTTGTGCCTTTCAAGGAGAGAAATGCCCTTTCCTGGGGGGCTCCTCCTGAAACCTGAGGGTGCTCACGCAAGGGCCTTGTGCCTAAAATAAAGCTCAGTGGCCCCAGGGGTGCTGAGGTGGTGCAAGCTGGGGGGGGGGGAGACGGACTGACCTCCTTTGGTTTCAAGATAAGGAGAGGGGGTTAGAAAATGGTCCTTCCCTCCTGCTCCCCCCCGAAAGAGGACCACAATAAGTAGTGTGCTGAAAGGCATAGAGATGCAATCCAAACTCTGGCCTCATTTCTCTTACACACACACACACACACAAACACACACACTCCTTCCTTGACACGCCAGGTCAAGGAATCCTGCAACTCCAAAAGCTGTACTCCGGCAGCCAGCCACTGATCCTCCCGAGACACGTCCAGAAGCCTGCATGTTCGAAGGGGGGCTTTTGGGATTGCCCCTCTTCCACAATTAGGCCAGTGTTCCCAACTCTGCCCTCCTTCTGAGCCCCTTCTGTGAGTGGGTTTTCGGAGAGGGTCAAGGGGAGCCTGACTCTCCCAGTCCCTACCGGTTGCCACCCACCTGCTCGTAGAGGTGGGCATTGGAGGATGCTCGGGCTTGCCAGACCTCGTGGAAGAAGTGGTCGCAGACGGGGTCTTGGATGTGGGCGTCGGAGTCAGAGGCGGCCCCCAAAATGCACCTGCCAGAGAGGAGAAGGAAGGGTGTTTTTCCCCCCTGGAGTGCCTGGCAGCCCTGGCCTGGAGGAAACACCGGCCCCATCTGGGCTTCATCCTGCCCTTCATCCTGCCAAAGTGGCTCAGAGCAAAGGCCCTCATCAGGGCAAGTGCTCCCCCCCCTCGCAAGAGAGGGCCCTTCTGCAGCCCCCCCAACCCCCATGGAGGGAGAGAGGGAGAGCAGCTTCTAGGACTGCACTGGCATGATGGCTGTCTCCACAAGCCCAGCAGTCGCACGCAGCCCCCCCCCCCCCGGTATCTCACCCCATCCCCTTTCCGAAGCCGTCCCAGTTCATGGCTGCGCTGGGTGTCTCCCTCCCTGGCCAAGGCCAGCCTGCCGACCAGACAAAGTCAGACTTCTTTTCCCCCCCAATCTTGAATCTCCCTCCGCTCAGGCCCCAGGCCCACCGGGTCTCCCCTGCAGGCTTGTCCCCAACATCCACGGTCTCTCCTGGCTTCAGCCGGGCTGTGCTTAGCCCCTCGGGTGGGAGACCCCTCGGGAGCACCAGCGGTCCCTGCCTGACCATCAGAGCTGGCGATGCTGGGCTGGATGGAGCAAGGGCCTGGGTTCTGCTCCCGAGCACCTGTCTCCCCAAGTGGGGGTGGCAAAGGCCCCCCCCCCCAAGCCCAGTCTTCCCTTCCTGGAAGCCTTAACCAAGGAGGGGTGGAGGGTGGGCTCCTTGCCACATGTGGGAAGGAGCCATGAGGTGGGAATCACACGCCCCTCCCTGGCTGCTTTTGTGGCTCTGCATGGTTTCTAAAGGAGTGTGTGTGTGTGTGTGTGTGCGTGGGGGGTGGTCATTTAACTGTTTCAAGAGGAGAACCAGGCCCCTAGGAGGTAGGGATTCTCTCTGGAGGGAAAAGGCTTTCAGTCCTGCATCCCCACTTCACTACCCCCTGCCCCGCTTTACAGCTCAAAATCTGATTAAAAGTGATCCCTTCTAATTTCACTTCGGGGGGGCGGCGGCGGCGGTGTAGCCTCACTAAGGTCCAGCCCCACCCCCAGCATCCCCACTCCTAGCCTGGAAGATGATCTGTAAAAGTTGCAGGAAAGCACATTTGAGATGCAAAAACCAAAGAACGGGGGGGGGGGAGGAGAAAGCCCTGGGAATCTGTGCAAATTCACTGCACAGGAACAGATTTGTGTGCTCTGAGGAAAGGGAGGCCGTTGCTCCGCCTGTTCAGAGCAGGAGCTGCGTACCAGACCTCCCCTCTGGGCGGAGGGGACCTTCCCTCTAGTTGCTGGCAGGGGGCTTCTGGGCCTGGGAAGGTGGGTGCTCCCGCTTGCGCTCCATCCGCCTGGCCCGCCCCAGTCCTGCCCCTTCTCCAATCGGTGCCTTTGCTCACCGGAAGCAGTCCAGGCGCAGGCTCAGGGCGAACGTCCCCGCCTGGTACTCCTTCCCGTCCATGACAGAGGCCACCAGTGCCGTGTCCTCCACCAGCACGGCCACCTCGCTGTCCCGCTTCCCCAGCAGGCTCCGGTCGTTGATGTTGGCCGAACCTTGAAGCAAGATGGGGTGGACCAAGTCAAGGGGGCTGGGTGTGCGTCCCTGGGGGGGGGGAGGAGGGATGTAGGGGGTGGGCAGGTGGCAGCAGGAAGGGAGGGCAAGGCTTCCCGGACCAAGGACCGGGTTCCAGTCCTGCCCTATTCCAGGGGTTGGGTTGAAGGCCGAAGGGGCAGGGCTAACCTACTTGGCAGATTTGAAGTGGCATCATCACAACAACTTGCAACTAAGCAGCATTTCAGGTGTTTAGGATGGAGGGGGACCTTTTACGACACCGTCACACAGTGGAGTCACAAGAAAGGGGTCGGAGGGGCCCCTGAGGAAGCTTGGGGGGCTGGTTTGGGACCCAAGACCTAAAGGTTGCCCCACGCCCACCTGGGGCCCAATGAGCTAAACGGGGGGGGGATGCCCCCCAGCCTGGCTTTGGAGACGAGGCTCCTCCTCACCGATGAGGACGCGGCGGTCGTCGGCAATGAGCAGCTTGCTGTGGATGTAGACCAGCTCTGTCAGGAGCCTGCCGCGCAGCTCGCCGTGTGTCCGCAGCCCGCAGAAAGAGATGTAGTTCTTCCAGTCCTCCCCCACTAGGTGTGGGGTGGGGAGAAGGGGAGAAAGGGTGGGGTGTTAGCAAGACGTGGCTCCATTGGCTCGAGGGCCCTTCGTTCAGAAAAGCGGGAGACAAAGGCCAGGACTTGCACAGCAACATGGAAAAGGCACCTCTGGGCATGTGTGGCGAGGGCGATTACCCCTCAACCCTCAGGGAAATGGGCACACATGCATCTCTCCCACCCCCTGCACACGCAGACACACATGATTGAGGTCAGGGCACTCTTGGTTAAGGGCAGAGGCAGAAATCGCCCCCTGCCTCCTGGCATCTCTCCCTCTTCCCTTGCTCCTTGGAGAGGGACCCCCACAAAAATCACAGAGAGAATTTGGAAACAGCCTCCGGTCACTGTCCAAAAATGTCCAAACTTCTCCCAAGTTCTCTCTGTCTTCCCAGAGGCCACTGTGGGGCTCATGATGCAACGGGTGTGTGTGTGTGTGTGGGGGGGGTTTCTGGATGGCTTCCCTCTGCTCCTTGACACTTACTGACAGCTCTGAGGCGGCTGACGATGGAGGCCTCCCCTCGGCACAGAGTCCTGCAAAGAAGGAGGAGAGAAATGCAGGCTTGTGGGTCCCCATGAAGCCCCCCCTTCTTCCCTCCCTCATTAAAGGCCCTTTCCGCCTCTCCAGGTCAACCCAAGCACCTAAAACGCCCCAGACGTCTCAATGGCTCAGAGGGGGATCTGGGCCAGATGCAGCCTGAGCGCATTTTACTCCCTGAGAAAACCCCCCTTTCTTGTCTTCCAGCTTTAAATGAAGGGGCTACTGAGAGCGGGAAGAGTGAAATCATCAACACCACATCAGAACTTTAAAAAAAAAACACACGTTTTCCTTCTTCAGCCTCTTTCGTCCCCTGTGGGAAACCTTCTGCTTGAAGGATGTTGCTGCGTTCTGTCCCAGGGACAGGCATGGACACTCCTGGCAGGAAGCGGCAGCTGCCAGCGGGCGGGGTAACCCCTCCTTCTGCCCTTTCGCTTAGAGGTGGAGCATAAGATCAAAGGGTGATCTCAGCCAATTCTGGTTACGATTAGGTAACCAGCATCCTATCTGTCTCTCTCAAAACATACGGTGCAAATCATGCTACATCAATAAAAGAGCTCTCAGGGCGTTGCCAGTTGGCTCCGCTGGCTCGGACGTCCGTGGTTGACTCCTTTCTTCTTTCTCTAAGGCAATGAGCCTTCCTTGGCTCCGTGATCACCCACACTCCCCCGGGGACACAACACCAAATGACTCCAGTCCGATGCAACCAAGTGGACAGTAATTCCCACCCCAAATGTCGGTGGGTGGTTCCTGCTCTCCTCCTCGAGCTGTCTTCTTCTCAGCCCCCTGCATCATGGCACACTCACACACATTTTCCCTCTCCCCTCCGCCTTCCCCCTCCCAGCTCCACCTTCCAAACTCACCGGTAGGTAAAGTGCAGAATGGCTTGGATGGAGTTGCCGCCCCCCTGAGCGATGTCGCCCTCAAAGCCAGGCAGGAGGGGGAGCAGGATGTAAACCCGGAACGGTTTCCTCTCACTGTAGAGGAGGAGCCAGGACTTAGAGGGCACGGCCAAGGCGGGGGGGGCTGACACACTCCCCCAACCCTTCCCCTGGGCCCTCCCATTCTCTGCACACCTTCTGGGGCATGCTTGGACAGTTGGGAGTGCCTCTGACCATGGGCAAAGCAATTCCACCTTCTGACCTAGGGCTTTATGGGACCCATTGTTCGCTAGCAGGCTGGTTGGGAACTCGCATTCGCTGCCAGGGCCTCTGGCACAGGAACAGCTCTGCAAACATCCGGGAAGGAGAGTGGGTGCCCCCCCCCGAAAGGCCTGCGAGGTGAGTCTCTGGCCTGAGGCACAACCCAGGAAGGACCATGTTCCTTAGCAAACCTGCCCTCGTGAGACACTGGCAGGCATGGCCACCACGTCCTACCGGCACAGATCCAGCCCATTGAGCCTGGGTTGCCAAAGGCCTTCTCTGGGTCTGCTTTTGTGGGCATCTTCCAAGTGCCCCCATAAAACGGGGAGGGAGCCAGGGGGATCGGAGCACCTGATTCAGGTGTGCAGATAACGCAGTGTTCCCCAGCCTGCATGGAATGGCTCCCATGCGCCATCGCGGAAGAGTTGCCGCTAATCTGGAGTGACTTCGGATCAGAGCAGGAGCTGTCCCTCCAGCTGATCTACCTCTTGAGATCGTCGTGAAGACGAAGGGGAGGGGGGAGGAGCAGAGGAGGCTGCCTTGGGGGCCCTGGAGAAAAGATGGGAGGCCAAGGGGAATGGGGCACCCTAAGGATCTCGCCCACACCCACCTGTGCGCAAGCAGCACTCGGTCCACAATGGCGTCTCCCACGGTGTTGAGCACCGAGCGCCCGTCGGCGCAGCTGATGAAGAACTGGTTCTGGCAGGGAAAGATGTCTTGCCTGTGAAGCCGCACTGGCCGAGGGCGGAAGCAGAGCCAAGCCCCTGACCAACCGCCCCCCCACCCCCGGCCAAACCTCCCGGAAGAGCCGACCCGCCTCCCAGCCAACCCCCCCCCCCAGCTTGATGTTTGGTGCATCCGTTTGGCTTGGGACTACAGGGAGGAGGCTCTGTGGCAAGATCTTCAGGGGGGGACCAGAGAGGCCTCTCTCATCCTCACACCCCGGAATGGTAGTGACAGGAAGAGGCTCTCGGGGTCACCTAGACAAACAGCCCTCCCTCTCCAAGGCAGGACACTGTGTGTGCCGAGCAGATCACCAGATCCCTCCCTCCCTCCCTCCCATAGGGGACTTTCCCTGCTGAACCCAGACGGGTCCCTCTTCTGGCCCCCCTCCTCCCCCCCCATAACCAGCCGGGGCCTACCTCGATGTACAGGTAGTGTTGGCTGTCCTTGATGACACTCAGGTAGGCCTTGTAGATGGAGCACTCGTGGAGGCCAGCCGACCAGCGATCCACCGAACGCAGCACCTGGTGGGGGGGGAGGAGGGAGAGGGCAGAAGAGAGACCCCTCGTAAAGCCAGGGCTTCTCTTTGGAACAGGAGAGTAGGGGTGGACGTGGGGGCGAAGCTGAGACCCCCCCCCACTAACAGCCCTCCAGGGCTCACTGGAGGGGAGAGGAGAGGGGAGACACCCCCTCATCATGTAAGCTCCCCACTCCATCTGTGTTTCCCCTAAGTTTCAACGTCTTTCGAAAAACCCCAAGCAGAAAGGGTCGGGTGGAAGCAAGCCCTCCATTTCAGAGCCCTTCCCCTTTGCCCGTCTGGAGCGACCCTCACCCTCCTGGCTCGTGGAGGTGTCCGGCTGAGTGTGTAATGGGGGTGTGTGGCTCTCCTTGCCCCCACAGTGGCTGGTCAGCTGCCCCTCCCCTTTGGCTGGCTGCATCTTCCCTCCCACCCCACGCACCCACCAGCCCGACTGGGCAAGCCAAACCCCAGATCCTCCATGGGGAACCCCCATGTCTCCTGGCTGCCTCCCGGCCCCATTTCCCCATCTCGGCTCCTTACCTGGACACTGGCGGTCTGTGCCCCAGGCACCATGAAAGGGAGGGAGGGGGGCACTCGGGGGGATTTGGGGAGCAGGTAGGGGTACTCGGGCCCCTTGTATTTAGGCTTCATCGTCTGCAGAGGAGAAAGAGGGAGGGGTGAGGCCCCCAAAAGGCCCCTGGAGGAGGGGGAGAGGACCCACGCTGGCTCTCGAGGGCCCTCCCAGACCCCCTTTCCTCGCCACTGGGCAGGTCTCGATCCATGGGGCCAGGAGAGAGCGACGGGCCACTCTCCACCCCCCCACCCCTCCCTCCTCAACACCCACAAACGCAGTGGAGACCGAGAGCTTATGAACAGAACAGCGGACTGTTTTTACGATCCTGTTCCTAGCTCGCCAACGCCTCTCCTCCCAAAGGGCTCCGGGTGTGTGTGTGTGTGGGGGGGGGGAAGAGCTTTTCCCAACCCCACCAACTTCTCTGCCTCCCAACTTGAGGGTCTGGAGCTCCAGGGGTGGGCCAGGCACTCTGGCAAACAGGCTCCCGTTTTCTGCCCGTGAATTTCAGGCGGGAGGGGCAACCCCCAAGCCTTGGGGGGGGAGGACTCCATCTGCTGGGCCGCCTGCCGGCCAGCCAGCCCGCCTTTCTTGCCCCTCCCTGGGCTCACCTTAGTGAAGTTCCATCGCTGGATGAAATGTCTGGCCACGTCCCGTGCGGCAGCGCCGTGAACGGCCACCCCCACGTCCCGCCAGGGCATCCGAGGGGTTTCGCGCCGGTCAAGGAAATCTGGCCGAGCCGGGCAGGAAGGAAGAAGGACGGACAGAAGGAAGATCAGGGTGGGAGGAGGGTGGCGGGCCTTTCCGAGAGGACAAAACGCACCCTGGCCGCTCCTGCGGTGTCGTGACAATGCTGGGGGGGCATTTTTTCAGGGGGGCCCAGAAGGAGGCTGAGGCAGCTGCAGGGACCTGGCCCAGCACAGCCCTGCTCAGAAAAGAAGCTCCTTTTGGGGGGCACAACGCCAGAGACGGCAGTGCCGTTGTGTCATTGTCTGCCTGTCACACCGCATCTGACTTATGGCAATCCCCGCGGGGAGAGATTCGAGGCCTGGTTCTGCCACGGCCACCCCCTCCCCAGGTGTTTCTATGGCCAGGTGAGGAATTGAGCCCAGGTCTCCGGGAACCTCATCCATCCCTCTGCCCACCCGGGCTCCCCCGATACCGTTATTTCTATCAATACCTTTATTAGGTCAAGAAAGAAAAAGTGTGGAAGGCAGGGGTGGGGAAGAGTACAAGGCCTACACGTGTGCCACAAGATCCCTCCGCCGGGGAAGGTGTTGCAGAACATCAGGGAGAGATTGTGCGAGTGTGTGAGTGTGCACGTCATGGCGTGTTCCCCTTCCAACCGGGCACTAAAGCCTGGACTGACACCACAGCCGTGTCCCACTGGGAAGGGGCCCAGCCCAGGAGAAAAGGAAAAGCCGCCACCGCTCGCGAGTGTGCGTGTGTGCGTCCCACAGTGAAGGGCCCGGCCTCACCTTCAAAGGGCCTGTCCAGTTGCACCCAGTCCTTGGCAATGAGGTTGCTGTAGTCCTTGCCCAGCCAGAGGCGCTGGTTTGTGGCCAAGTCGACAGGGGCCTCGTCCACCCCCGAAGGGGCAGCCCCTCCCTGAGAGAGAGAGATGGTCAGGGGCAACCCTGCACGGAGAGCGAGGGCACTGGGCGCTGAAGCCAAAGAAGGAAAGAAAAGGAAGAAAGAAAGAGAGGGAACGTCAGAAAGAGCGAGAGAGACAGAGCGAGAGAGAAAGAGAGAAAACGACAGGACCGGGCGCTGAGGACAAGGGGCCGGCAGAGGGCAGGGTGGGCTCCATCCTGCGAGCGACCACCCTTTCCAGTTATGGGCTGAGCACGGCGGTGACCTCAGGGAAGGGGTCACTAATCAGAAGCCCAGGAAGTGCCGCATAAGAGGCTGCCAAAGAAGGGAGACCCCGGACAGGGAGGAAGGAGCGAGTGGGGGGGGCGGGGGGCACAGGTGGAAACACCGTGTGTGTGTGTGTGTGAAAGAATTGCACTTTGCCCCCTTTTCTAGGAAGGGGGGCTGAGGGGGAGGGGGGGCCGTTCCTGACCTTCAAGCCCGGGGAGTCGTCCCCATCCAGGTCCGTGAGGCGGTACGCGTGGGTGTCCCAGCGCCCATAGGCCAGGTCCAGCCCTCCCAGGAAGGCCACCGACTGGTCCACCACCACCAGCTTCTCGTGGTGGGCCCAGAGGAAGACGATAGAGGAGACGTGGTCAGGATGGCGCATGACCTGAAGGGAGAAGAAAGGGAGGGGCTTTGGGCAGTGACACAAAAGCGGAGCCACGTCGGCACAGAAGGCTGCCTCGAAACTGGCTCCCACAAGGCTGCCCGGTGGATCGTTCTTCTCTTTCACGACCACCCCCCTCCCCAGTTCTCTTCCCCCCCCCCGAAGCCCAGTAGGCCTCCTTGCATGGAGGTGGAAGCCAGATCAAGCTGCTGAGCCTTTCAGGGGCCGCAAAACCCTTGGGGCTCCCCCCCCCCGCAGGACAGCCTCCTACAGCCCGCCCTCTGGGCGCTTTCAGCGAGGGGACAGGCTCGCCCCTCCCGAAAAGGGTCCTGTGGCGCATTGAAGGTAAGAGAGCAGAGGGAAGCTTTTGGGGTGCCCTTTGCCTTGCCTGCCTGCCTGCCAGGAAGAGGAGGAGGAGGAGGTGGGGAAGGGAGTGCTTTTCCAAAACTGGAACGCCACCTAACTGGGTCACCTTGGCCTGGGCTCCTCGCAGGACGGAAAGGCTGCCGTTCAGCCTCATGGGATCAAAGAACGGCAGAGCCCGAAGGGATCCTGACCGCCACGGAGCCCAACCTTCGGTTGGCTGGAGCAGGAAACCCGCTGCTCCAATGGGTGCATGGCATCTCTTCCAAAAGCCCTGCCGGGGGAGAGCCCTCCTCCCTCCGAGGCAGCCGCCGGTCCCTCTCCAGAGCTGCCCTTTGCCATTAAAGAGCGAGCGCCTCTTGCTAAGGTTTACTCCAAACCTCCTTTGCTGGAATCTGAAAATCCGTCTCCCCCAATTCTCTTTAGGGTTCATACTCAGAGATGGCCTTGATTGGGAAGCCAAGGTGTGACTGGCAGGTAGAGGCGCCCAAGGCGGGAAGGAGGAGGAGGTCCAAAGGGAAACCGAGGCCGGGGGTGGGCTGGGGTTGTGCATGCGTGTGGGGAACCCTGTGATCCGAGACGGAGCAGGCAAGAGGGTTGCAGGGCTGGGGGATTGGAGGGGGGGGGAGAAACAGCCCGAACGTCCAGCTGCTGGCTGGCTCTGAGCCGTGGGAGGGGGCTTCCTACCTTGATGTTGGGGTGCAGCAGCATGAGGGCCCGCTTGCTGTAGTCGCTGTTGATGCCGAGGGCCAGCTCAACCTCCTTGAAGAGCAGGACGCAGATGTGGACCCCCTCCTCCTGGGAAAAGGCCAGTGGGGTGGGGGTGGGTGGGAGAAGAGAGGGGGTTGGATGGGCCAGTATCAGCAGCTGGAAGGGATGCCGGCCAGCCGGCCGGCCTTCCCCACCGCCCAGTTCCCCTCCCTCCCCCTCTCCCCCTGCTGGCTCACCCACCGCTTTGTGCTTCAGGATGAGGTCCAGCCTCCATTCATCCGACTGGGCCGGGCGCTTCATGTAAACCTCGGGGCTGAGCCTGGAAAAGGGAAGAAGCAGCTGGTGGTGGGGGGGTGCCCCAAAGGTAATGTCCCCCTTCCCTCCTTTTTGGCGGGGAGGGGTTTGGACTAGAAAAGCCCTTTGCAGAGTTGTCTTGGGGCTGGAGTGAGGAAGCCCCTTTGCATTTCTCAGGAGGAGGTGGTCTGAAAAGAACTCCTCTCTCCTCCCCCCCCCCCCAATATCTGCTCTTCTCCTCTCCCTGCTGGCTCCTCCATTCTGAGAGAGGAAGCATCACCTGCTGAATTTGTGCCTGCCACTCAGTCCTTAAGAGCCATGTCCCCACAGCAGAGGGAGTGAATGAGTGCCCACCGCCATTCTGTCCATGAAACAACAAGTTATTTTGGCGAAGAAAATTGTAATTCTGATGGTGACTTAACTGTTTTTGGTGCAAGCCTAGTTTCTAGAACTTCAAGCCCAGTCATTGCTTTTTAAAAGTTATGTTCCTGCCATTTGGAAAATGGCTTTAGGGCTAGCAGGTTACAAATCTCCTTGTGCTGAGGAGGCCCACAGGACTCACAAGGGCTCCCCCTAACCTGCCCCTCCCCCATCCCCCCATGGGGTGCCCCCCCCGAGAGCCGCACCACCAGTCTGTGATGAAGATCTCCTCCTTGGCTTGCATCAGGGCGTCGGCCACGGCAGCAAAATATCCGGCCCCGTTGACGAACCTGGATGTGGAGAGCGCGAAAAGTGAGGGGGGGGGGAGAGAAGGCTCCACCCCTTCATCCCAGCCCCACCCCCACCCCCCAGCAGGGCTCCACTCTCACCAGCGGGCAGGGGTCTCCTTCCGCACAGGAGCGAAGGCCTCGTAGCGATGCAGCCGAAGGAAGTCCTTGCCCCGATTCTCGGCTAACTCGGAGATCTCTTGTCCCCACCAGAGAGCCTGCCGGTAGCTGCTGCACTTCAGGATGAGGGACCTGGAGGAGGAGGAGGAAGACGAGGAAGATGCAGAGGGTCATGATCCCAAAGACTGACCCACAGCTCTCAACCCACTCCAATAGGCAGCTGAAAAGACCGCTGCAGCCCCTAACGCTTTAAGTTAAACTGGGGAGCTGCTTCCCTGCCTTCCAGGGTCTCCCCTCCTGGCTCCCACCCCCCACCCCCAGCCAAGGGGACTTTGGGAAAGGGTGCTTTTGAGGGAAGGCCATGAAGGGCCCGCAGGGATGGCATTCGGTCGGGACGGCAACGGACAGGGACGACAAAGCAGCCGGGTCTCTTCCGTCTGTGTGGCTTCGAGGACCAGGACCTTGGGGGGGGGGAGCGCTTTTCTCATCTTCTGCCCCGGGGAAGAAAGGGGAGCAGGAGGGTTGTCCCTTCTAAAGCTCCCCTCCCGGCGATCCCCTCAAAACCAAGCCTTCCTCCCCAGCGAAGCCGACTCGGCCCCTCTAGGAGGAAAAGCCAGGTTCCCCCACCCCCACCCCCCCCGCCCGCCAGGCTTCCGGAGGCTTCTCCGGCTTCTGCTGCAGGCTCTGTTGTGCGTCCTCTCAGTCACTTTCACAAAGGTGGTTCTGACCAGAGCCACTGGCTTTCGTTTTTACTGAAGGATTTTGGCGTTCTCCTGGGGCTCCTTGCGCTCTGCCTCTCAAAGCTAAATTTGCCGCACTTCGTTTACAGTACTTTCCCTGTGAAACGCACGCTCCTCTTCCTCTTCCTCCTCCTCCTCCTCCCAGGTGGGCAGGTGACGGAGCCCAGGGGGAGGCGGGTCCAACGCACCTGCAGGTGTTGTCCACGCGGACGCCGTACTTGGTCTCCGTGGGCTTCTTGCCCACCTGGACGCTGAACCCCGTGTCGAAGAGGAGCACGAAGGAGATGACCCCCGACTCGGGCTTCATGTAGAGCAGGAAGGAGTCTTTCACCACCAGCCACCTGCGCAGGCCAAGGAGGGCAGGGCCAAGTCAGGAGCAGAAGGGTAAATACATGCACACACACACACCCCGTGCACGCACCCCCCATCACCACCGCGCACCAAGGGACTCACCTCTTTGACCAGCGGTAGCAAACCCGGTGGCGCCCAGCGCAGTTGAGGCCCTGGACGTGGTGCCCCCCGGAGCGTTTGAGGATCATGCCCTCCCTGGATTGAGGGAGGCGGGAGAGAGACGAAACACAGGTGAGACTCGCCGTGCAGAGCAGCCGGGAGGCCAAGAGGGAGCAAACGCTGCGCTGCTCCCCTCCCTCCAGAGCGGAGGCCACAAAAAGCCTCGCACTCTCACAAGTGGGCTGCAGAAAGGGCAGGACGGAACCGAGGCCGAGACTCCGGCGGGGCGGCTGTGGAAAGCAGAGGCCTCTCGCTGTCCCTCGAGAAGGGAAGGGTCCGTCTCCACCAAGAGCCCAGAGAGCCGGGGGCTGAGGGGGCCACCAGGGGCGACAGGTGAGGCCGAACTTTAAAAGGTGGCGGTTGGGGGGGGGCTGTCCCGTCAGGTCACTCTTCCTCCTTGACAAGAGGGCATGTGTGTGGGGCAGGGGAGAGGGAAAGGGAGGGAGGGAGAACTAATTTTGCTCCAAGGACACTGGACACTTCATGTGTGGTCAAGTGGCTTCTGACTTAGGGTGATCCTTAGGATTAGTGGCTTCCATGGGATCTCCTGCCCCCCCCAGCCCCATTGCTCAGGGCTGTGGGGCTTCCTTTCTGGACTCTTTCAACTTAGAGGGAGGAACTCCAGCACCCAAGGACCAAAACCTTCAAGAAATCTTAGCAGACTGAAGCCAAGAAGGATGTGGCAAGGGGGGGGGGGGGAGAAGAGGTCCACAGTAGCCCTGAGCTGGCCAGCAGACGGAAAGGCGGGGGTGGGGGGGAGCGGCGGTGATGGTCCCGATTCACTCACAGCCCTTTGGGTCCCAGATCCGGGATGAAGGAGAGCCGACTCACATCCAGAAACTCTGTCTAGCAGAGGAGGGAGAAGGGTCAGTGTGTGTGGGGGGGAGAGGGAGAGGGAGCAGGGCAATCGGCAGGCAGCAAGGGGGAGGAGGGAGGAGACCTGCTGCTCTCCTCCTGATGGCCTTAAGCCCGTGGCCTTGGTGTAAACGGGGCCAACACCCCCCCCACACACCCAGAATGGGGAGAGCGGAAGAAGCATTACCATTGCATGGTAGTTGCGATACAGGTTGGTCTCCAGCAAGGTGTTGAGGTAAACCTCCAGCTGTTTCTGTGGGATGCAATCAAGCGTTAAGCCCTTTGGGTGGGAGACCATCTTCTGTCCAACCGCCCCCCCCCCGCTGCGCCCCAGCCAGAAGCCTTGAATTCCAGCACACAGAAGGGAAGCTGGCCTTTCTACGGACGGCTCTTCATTCTGCAGCAGCTCACCTGCCTCCCCCACCCCCCCACTTCAAGCACATACCCTGATCCCCTCTCCCTTTAGATCCCCCTTTAGATCCTCCTTCCAGACTAAGGGCTCTGGAGAGAAATGAAAAACTGGGAAGTGCATTGAAATGCATCGGGCGGTGACCGGTTGGCCACCAAGGGTGGGGCTGCTCCTCCTTTACACCCTTCCAAAAGCGGAAGATCTGGCCCTTCGCCCCTGGTAGGACTCCCGTATGCACTGTCCATCCTTCCGTGGCCTGTCTCTCACCCACCCACCCAAAATCTCTGGGCCTCTCCCCCCCCCACCTGTTTGCTGGAGGCACGGCGGGTCACTTCCCTCCCGTGGGGCAAAGAGGGCAAGTCCAGGTTGGCGATCCCCTGTCGGGAACCTTGCAGAGCAAACCTGCATGGAAAAGAACGAGCCAGTTGGGCAGGAGACGCCGAAAAACACCCCCCGTTCCCCTCTGAACATATATATGCCACAAGACAACGCGGCGGCCTCGTGGGCCGCTCCGACGGCTGGCAGAGCAAAGCCATGATCCCTCCCACAGAGGCTCTCTTGCCAAAAAGGGAACGTTTGCAGGCCATGAATCTGAGGAATCTGATTTCGTAACGAATTCTGAGGCAGTGAGCCGGGAAAAAAACAAACAAACAAAAAATCCGCCAGAGCAGCTTCTCAAAACCACACGGAGTGGAAAGAATGTTGGTGTTTTTCCACTTCCAGGTGAAAATAAAAGGGCCTCTGCTCAAGAAAGAGGCCTCGGCCAGCGTGGGCCTTCCCCTGCGGCGTCCGTCAAATCTGTGCGGGAGCCCAACCTTCTTCCCTTCCAACCAGACGGCGGCTGGGCACCCTCCCCAGGGAGGATGGGAGTTGTAGTTCAATGCCTCTTCCAAGCTGTGGAAGGCTACTTTAGGCCAAGAGATCCTAGACGTTCAACACACTAGGTGTGCGGAGGAGCGCCTATCATACAGCCATGAGTGGCTCTCACAGTTGGCTGGAGGAAGCGGTCAGCCAGCTGCTGATTTCCTGCCATCACCCGAGGTCCCTCCCCTGGCCGCCATGTGAGCCCCCCCCAGCTCCTGCCCCCCTTTCCCATGCCTCCATCCCCCCCCAATCCCCTTTGGGAGCCCTTGGTTCTCACCGGGACAGAGGGAGGAAGTTCATGAGGATCCGGTGCCGAACGAGGTCCCGGTGCAGCTCCTGGAAATGTTTGAACTTCTTCTTCATGGTCCAGGTGAACTCCCCGTGGGTCACCCGCAAGGAGTACAGCGTGTTTGGGCGCACCTGCCGAGGGCAGAACAGGCTCTGAAATCCTCACGCCATGCGCTCAAGTCCTGCTTGGTCAGCCCGGATAGACCCCCGTCTCCAGGTTCTGGGACAGCTGGGGCGCTGGACGGACCCACCTCTTCAGGTAGGCGTCTAATAATGCTGACTGCGTCCCCCACAAGTCTGCTTTTAAAATTTAAAATGATTTTTAACTAATTAGTGGATTTTAAGTACAGCACAGCACGTTTAATGGCCTTTCAAATCTATAATTTATTGTGTTTTTAGTATTCCTTGTTTTAACACTGCAAGCCACCCCAAAAGGCAGCCCACAGATGTTAGGGTCCCCCTCCCTCCTCCCAACCCTTTTCTCTTTCTGCGTTGCACCTGCTCTGAGTGCGAGGCTGTCCTCTCTCCCACCAACACCCAGGCAGCCCTCAGAAAACCTTGGGATACCACAGAAGAGAATAAGAAGCAGGCGCTTCCAGTCTTGTTTTCATAATAAGAACAATTTCAAAACTAGATAATGGGTTCTTCCTGTCACCGTATTTCACTACCTCATTTGGTTGTGCCAGCTGAGCTCCCGGCTGCCCGTCCTTCTCTGTCCTGTGCCAGGAAGAGCCAATGTACAAGGGGCTTGCTCCGCCTGCCATGCAGGATTCAAGGGGCATCGTGAAGCGCCAGCTGTGTTACCTTTCACAAACAATTCGCATTTGGGCGGGGGGAGAGGAGGAACCGCAGGCGCTACCCGAAGAAGACAGGGAGCTGGCCTGAGGGTGACCTTAAATAGTAATAATAAATGTCTGCGGTCAAGTCAATTCTGATTTATGGCGGCCCCTTTTTCCAGGGTGTTCAAAGGTAAGGAATGCACAGAAGTGGTTCCCGCTTCCCTTCTTCCTCAGTTGCCCTGGGACTCCTGTGCTGCTTTTGCCCCCAAGGCCACCCAGGCTGGCTCTGCTTCGCAGGAGGCACAAGTGGGGAAATCGGGCTCCTAAACTCCCAGAGACCTAAACCACTGGTGGGGTAAAAATATTTTAAACAAACAAACAAACAAATTTCTACTGCCGATTGGTTTTTTTTTAAAGTAATATTGTTTTGACTATTGTTGCAGGTTTTGTTCGTGTTCTGGAGGTTGTTCGCCCGTCTCTGTGGCCATGGGCATCTTCAAAGGACAGGAGTCAGAACTCTGCCTGTGTTCTGGTGTCCTGTGTGTGGGAAAGGAACCTAATATTGTTCCCTTTTCCTTTCCTCTAAAAAGGAGCCGATAAGGAGATCATGAACTTCAGGTAACCTGGCTCAGTTCTCAAAGAGCTGGTCGGTTCTCACACACATAGGCTTTTCGGTTCGAACTCACAACTGACTCCTGGGTTTTGACGCAGGCAGCCTGACGGTGGGCCCCCTGAAGCCCCAGGAAGCCCGTCCCACCCTGGCCCACCTCCGGTTCCCGGCCTGAGCTGCCTCTTCTCCACCCTGAGGGCCGAGCAAAAGCTTGTGAAGAAGAAAAGGAAGCCAAAGGCTGCTGTCAAAGCAAAGGCCTCGCAGAAGGTCCTTCAGCCCCAAAGACCCTCGTCAGCTGTTGCTGCAGAAACCTCACCGCCCATCGATGGGTGTCGGATGAGAACAAGAGCAGAGAACCTTCCGTGTCCTCGCTTGCGAACAATGTAAATGGTGTCAGGAGGGTTCGGACTGAAAAAAAAAACCCACCCATCTTGCGCCAGGGAGCCTGACTAGATGCCTGCCCGTTGAGCTTCCCTGGGGCTTTTTCCCCCCGCAAAGTTTTTCAGATAAATATTTAGTTTTGCAAGCAGGGGTTGTGTTTCTGCTCTTCTGCAGAATCTAGTTGGCAAAACAGGTTCCTTGCAAATACATGGTTCAGGTAACTGAACGGATGATGGCATGCTCAGACATTTCCCAAGACGGTCATTACAGAAATCACCCAGACGGTGTAATTGGAAGATGAACCTGTGGCACAGACCACAAAACGAAGCCAAAGAAGAACCATGAAGGAATAGTAAAACAATCATAGTACCAAAGTACAGTTTAAATAATTCTTCTGAAGACTTTTAAAGACCATATAAGGAACAGATTTGCCTCGCTGAAGTCAAGCGACCAAAGTCCAAAAAAAAAAAAAAAAAAAAAAGGACTAAAACAGGAAATATAATCAGGGAGGAGTACTAAAAATTGTTCTAGTAGTAAAAAGAAATAAAAGTCTCTGTGACTAATTTTTAAAAAAATCAAAATTGTTAACAACTCGCACATGGGGACAAAGATGGTTTAGTGTGATAATCACTGCAAAGAAAATAGAAAAGTACAATAAAAAAAAGAAGAGAAGACGTCTCTTCCATAAAAGGTGCAATAAATTTAACTTTAAGATTAGAGTTGCTGAAAGACCAATGAGGGAATATTTTAACCTTTATCTTTATCATGATCAAATAATGCAAAGATGGAAGAAATATATGAGAAAACTGTAAGAAAGATGGAAGAATCACATGTTCCTTCAAAGAAAAAGCTTTACACAAAGAAACTGCTATTTTCAAAAGTGAAGTGAAAGGTGCTCCCAAAGCATTTGGAAGAAATAAATCACCACAAACAGAAGGGAAACCAATGGGGCTAGTTCAAGTAACAGAGACTGAATCTGTCAGATCTCTGCCAAGAATATAAAAAAATATGGAAAACAAAATAATGGCCCCCAAACTGGAAACATTCCCAATAAAGGAGATGCCAAGGAATGTAATAATTATAGGATCATTGCATTTATTTCCCATGCAAGCAAAGTGAGGCTCAAGGTTTTGCAACAAAGACTTTTACCTCTTATGGAGCAAGAAATGCTTGATGTTCAAACTAGATTCTGAAAGGGAAGCAGAACTAGCAACCATATTGCTAAAAAAACCCACTGGCTACTGGAAGGCATCGAAGAATTTTAGAAGATCACTTTATAAACTACAGCTCTGTGGATCATGAGAAGCTAAGGTCTCTTCTGAAACAGGTGTGCCACAACACTGGAAAACAACCCTGATGGATATCCTGAACAAGAGACTGCTATTGGGAGAGAATTGGAAGAGACAGAGTGATTTTTCATTAGCAAAGGTGCCGGCCTAGGGTGTATTGTATCATCTTACCTGTTCCACCGATTTGGCTCAAATGCTGTTGCTTAGCCTGGTAAGTCACAACTAGAGTAGGCCCACTAAATCAAGGGAACATACACAGGAGCTGAGACATCAAATCCCCATTGATTCAAACAATCTAGTCTAGCGTGACTTACTAACTAGGCTAAGCAACAGGATTTCAGCCATAGGTGGAATACACTACATATTGAAAACTGGATTAAACACTGATGAAGGAGGAGTGAAAACTGGTAAAAGAAACAAGAATAACGAAAGACATACAGATGACATCCTATTACCGGCAGGAAGGAGCAGCAACCGGAAATGATTTGAAATATCAAAAGTTGGATATTTGGTGCATGCGCTCGTAATCTCAAGATTAGACCACTGTAACACGCTCTATGTGGGGCTGCCTTTGAGGCTGATGCGGAAATTTCAGGGGGCGCAGAATGCGGCGGCGAGACTCCTTACTGGAGTGAGAAAACACCAGCATATTTCTCCTGTTCTGGCCATGCTGCATTGGCTGCCCATTTGTTTCCGCATCGACTTCAACGTTTTAATGCTTACTTATAAGGCCCGAAACGGTTTAGGACCTCGATACTTGGAGGAACGCCTACTCCCACCTAGCTCTACCCGGATCACCCGAGCGAGTCAGGAGGTGAGGCTGAGGAGCCTGACGCTGAGAGAGGCCCAGAAGGAGAAGACACGAAATCAGGCCTTCTCGGCGGTGGCTCCTCGCCTCTGGAACAAATTCCCTCCAGAGATTCGCACAGCCCCTACGCTAGGTATCTTTAAAAGCCAACTAAACACATGGATGTTTGTTCAGGCCTTCCCTCCAGTCAATACTTGATTCTCTCTTCTTATTTCCTCCTTTGTTTATTTTTATTTCATTTTATTGGTTCTTCACATTTTAATTTTAGATCTACTATGTAATTATGTGTTTTTATCGATTCTCTGTAGTATATTGGAAGCCACTCTGAGTGGTCGGATGTAAACAAACAAACAAACAATAAATAAATAAATAAATAAAAAAGTGCAAAAGCAGGATTACAACTGAACATTATGAGGCCAAAAATAATAATTGCAGAATTATAAGCCTAATGTTGACAACGAAGAAACTGAAATTATGAAAGATTTCCTGTTCCTTGGCGCAATCATCAATCCAAATGGATACTGCAGCCAGGAAATCAGAATGAGGCCGAGACTCAGAAAGGCAGCCGGGAAGGAACTGGACAAGATCCGTAGGCTAAGGATGTGCAACCAAGGATCGAGGCCGAGAGCTTTCATGCTTTAGTATTCCCAGTTATACTGTAGGGATTTATCAAAGTTGGACAATGAAGAAATCTGACTTTGGGGGGGGGGGGGCGGGAATCAGTGCCTTCGAAATGCACATTGCAGGAGAGCTTCACAGAATCCATAGCCTGAAAGCTAAGTAAGTGGGTTCCAGAGCAAAGGAAGCCCGAACAGTCTGGGGAAGTGAACACAACACAACACAACTGGGTTGGGTGTGCTTTTAAGGCATTGTGGAAAGACAGGACTCGGAGGAAAAGTTGGTAACGGGGAAGGCAGTAGGAAGTGCGGCGGAAAGAATATGAGACAGGCTGGCTTGAAGAAAGAGCTTTCAGTTTGCAAGAGCTGAGCAGGGCTGTGAACGACAGGGCTTATTTTTTTGGGGGGGGTCATTAATCTGCATGGTAGGCGTTAAGTTTGAAAGGACTCGACGGCCTCTCAGAACAAGAAGGGTGTCAGTGAGGCAAGTGATTGAGGCACGTGGATCTCTCAGAGACCACCCATCAGCAGAGGACAGGAGGAGGAAAATCTACCGGCTCGCCTCTGTTCCTGGTGCTAAGCCAAGAACGAAGCAGGCGGCAGCGAAGCAAAAGCCCCCGCCTGCCCCGGCCCGGCCCTCCAAAGGCCTCTGGCTCCCCAGTTCGAGGAACCAAGCCACTGGCATGGGGGGGAGGAGCAGCTCCAGCTGGGAGAGGCGTCTCGCTTCGCACCCACAAAGCCGATACCGCTATACGAGTTCCTGAGATGGTTTGGCACAAACTGTGTCACTGTGTGCAGGGGGTGACCGGGGGGGGGGGGGAGAGACTCCGCTGGAGGCAGCGGGAACGGTGGGCCAGCCAGCACTCAGGCAGAGAAGCCGGAAGGGAAGGCTCCTGCCTGGAGGGTGGGGGTGGGGGCGGCAAATGCCCTTCCGCACCTGTTGCCCAAGATGGAGGCAGGGGCAGGAAGGAAGGGCTGCCCAGGTTCCCCAAAGAGCCCCTTCCTGTTCCTGGCTTGCAAAAGCAGCCTGCGGACGGGACGCCGTCGTGGCCCGACCCCCGTGAACCGCCTTGAGGGTGGGTTTTCCTCGTCTCTGCCAAAGAGAAGACGCTTTGCCTTGAACTCCACAAATTGTCGGACAATATGGTCCAAGTCCGAGAAAAGGGCAGCTTGTAAACCACATCGCAGAGAAGCTTCTGGAGAGGCGGGCAAGCCGAAGGTGGCCGAGCGTACGGGAAAGACAGCCGGGCGGGCGGGTGGGCGGGCAGGAGCCAAGGTGGGAAGGAGACCTCGAATGCGTCCGGACCACAGCTGTTGCGCGAACAATTCCAAAGCACAAGGGAGGATCCTGCAACTTCACTAGAGATGGGCAACGAGGAAGAGGCTACAGCACCACGCAGGGCTGTGCCCCCTCCCTTGAAGGGAGGAGGCGGCAAAAGGCAAGGGTGCCGGTGGAATCCGCACCTCCACTCGTCCGCAGGCAAGGTGAACCTCCGCAGACACGGCGGCTCTCCCGGCCTGGCTGAACTGAAATAACTGACCCTCAGGCCACGGGTTTGCCACGGGGGGGGGGGGCGAACCCTGTCGCGAAACAGGCGGTTCCTGCATCTGTTTCAGTGGAGGTGTGGAACCCTGCACACGCAGGCCTGCCAGCTCTTTCTGCAAAGGGGACTTAACTATGGCCGACCCATTTGTTCCTCAGCCTAAGAAGCAACCCCCCCCCCGTGACCCCTACGCACAGCAGGGGAGGACTTTACAGATGGGAGGGAGGAAAATGTGAGGGAAGGCGACCGGAGTCTCTACGTTTCCGAAGACGGACGCTTCTATGAATCTAGCCGCCTGGAGTGGTCGCAGGACTAGATGGGGGGGGGGATATAAATCAAATAAATAAACGAATGAATAAATACATCACAGGCAGCCTGGCTTCTCTTCTTGCTTCCACCAAGGCTGCGCGAGAGGGACCGTGGCTTCCAGGCCCCGTCGGCTCTCATCCGGAGGACAAAGAGCCTCCCCTCCCCTTCCCACAGCTGCCCCCCCCAGCGGGCAGTTCTAACGGTTTCAGGGGAAGTTCCCTCCCTGCTTTTTCTTCCCCCCAGGCCTGTCTTTCTGCCTCCCCTCCCGGGCCCGGAGGGAGCAAGACCAGAAGTGGCCGCTCGCTCTGACCGGACCAGTCAGGGCAGGAAATGCTCGTCATTGAACCCGTTCCTTTTTAGATCCAAGCAAACGGGCCCAGAAGGAAGGGCTGAACCCGGGGACCTCCTCTGGAAGAATCCGGGTTTCTGCGGGAAAGAGAGGCCCCACCCCACCCCACCCCACCCGAGTGTCCTGCCAACGTCTCCTCTGGCTCTGCTGAATCAGAGGCACAACATGCCAGAAACGCCACTGGGACTGATCCTGACATGAGCACTGAGGCCAACCCACCACCCAACCACCAGAAGTCATTCATCATCCTTCGCCTCCTTTCGCGCCTCCTGGGCTGGCCCTCTGTTACCTCGGGGGGGGGGGAACCCAATGACGGTGGGTGTGTCCCGAACCGGCGCCCTGCAAGAGGGCCCTCCCCACCCACCCCCACTCCCCCCCCAGCCGATCCTCGGGCCCTTTCCCGCTGCTCCCCCCTCCGCTCTTACCTTGGAGCCGCTGGTGTACCTCTCCGTGGCCTCCACCCGAGCCGTGACGGGCACCCCCTGGAGGAACAGGGGGGCTTGGGAGCGGAGGGGCTTGAGCTCATACACCGCCAGGAAGGGGCGCCGCCGCTCACCTGGTGGGGGAGGAGAAGAAGAGAGACACAGGAGGGGGCAGGAGGACCGTCGGTCACCCCATGGCCCACCCCCACCCTCCCCACCCCCGGGATCTCCCCACGCCCGGATGGACTGACCTGGGGCATCCCCATCCCAGGGGCTGCCGTCCGACTGGTCAGGATCCGCCCCGTACAGCTCTGAGATGTCCAGGGTCTCCTCGCCATCCGGGAGGCGGCTCTCCAGGGTCTGCATTGGGAGGGAGGGGGGGAGGGAGGGGGGGGAGGGCCGGCTGGCCTGCTGGAGGGGAGGGGGAAGAGAGAAGGAGCAGGAGCCCCAGGAGCACCAAGGCACCCACCGAGCAGGGCCTCACACACACACACACACACACACACACACAAAGAAGCCAGACAGCAACACCCCCCCCCCCCCCCGCACAGGAACCCAGGAGTCCTGGCTGCCCTCCCTCCTGGAGGCTTCCACAGGATGTCTTCCTGCCCCACCCCTGCCCATCAGGGTCTGACTCACCAGGGATGAAACACACACACACACACGCGTGTGTGTGTGTGTGTGTGTGTGTGTGTGTGTGTGTGTGTGTGTGTGTGTGTGTGTGTGTGTGTGTGTGTGTGTGTTTCCCCCTCCTCCAGGGTGCCTTGGGCAGCAGGACAGGGAAGGACATGGGAGGAAGGGGCATGGGGGGGGCCACAGAGGAGCTCAGTGTCACTCCCCGGCCAAGTTGGCTCTGATACGGGCTGCCTTTGCGGGGGGGGGGGACAGAGGAAAAGGGCCCCCCCGTCCCCTTCCATACTGGAGGTGCTTTAAATGGGCAAAAGGAGACCCTCCCCCAACACCGAGGGCCCAGGGGTGGCGCAGGCGCCCCCTCCCTCCTTCAGAGGGCGCTCCCCGCCTGTTGAGGGTCCCCCCCCCCGGTCTCTCCGTCGAGAGCGGGCGGGGAGGGCCCCGGCCTCCTTCTGGGGAGACTCTCCCTAATCTTCCCCGAGGGAAGGGCAGGGCGTCCCGCCTGGCAGCCCGGGGGGGTGGGGGCATCGGGACACCCACACCCACAGAGACCCGGCCGGGACCCCCCCCCCCTCGCCCGCCTGCCTCCCCTCCGGCCGGTCCCGGGAGCCCCGCGCGTCGCTTCCCCGGCGAGCCACGTCCACGCGCCGCGGGACCCTCTGGGGCGAAAGGGGGGGAAGGGGGAAGCACGCGGGGGTCCGGAGGGGGGGTCCGGGGGCTTACCTGGCGGAGGGAAGCGGCGAGGGCGGCCCCGGCGAGCAGCGAGCTGGGCGGGCGAGAGGGAGGGAGGGAGGGAGGGAAGCCGGAGCCCCGCCGACGGGGCCGCCCCAGCGCCGCCCAGTCCCGCCGCCGGCGCTCCCAGGGCAGAGCAAGGCCAAGGCGCCGCCCCCTCGCCTCGCCTCTCCAGGCAAGCAGGCAGGCAGGCAGGCAGGAGTTCAACAGGGGCAGCGGGCGGAAACACAGGCAGGCCACTCTGGGTCTGGGGTCGAGCGCGGGGCGGCTGCCGAGCGGAGGGTCGGTCCCGCGGCGCCCAGCTCCCCCTCCACCGCCCTCAGCCTCCGCCTCCGCTGCCCTGGTGTGAAGCGGCGGGGGGGGGGCGGCTCGCGACGGGGCGTCCCGGTCCCCCTTTGCCTGCCAGCCCCCTCCCCCGGGGCCCGTGGAGTCCCGGAGACCCTCTCTCTGAGCATGCACAGAGCGCCGCGGGCGGGCGGCGGGGCACGGGGGCGGGCGGGGCTTCCAGCTTAGCGGGGCGGGGGGAAGAGCCTGTCCCGGCGGGGACGGAGGGGGGGGGGAAGAGGCGCCCCGCACCTCCCCGATCACGACAGAGGGGGCGGGGGGGCGCGTTTCCTGGCGGGGCTCCTTTCCTCGCTCGGGGGGAGCCCCACCGCCCTCCCCTCTCCCAGCCGGGGGACCCCGGGCTCTCCCCCCCCCCTCGGGGCAGCCTCCAGCCCAGGAAGGCGGGCCCGCCGGGTGCCAGCGTTGGCCCGAGGGGGCGGGAGGGGCGGGGAGGGACGGGCCGGCAGGCAGACAGACAGACAGACAGGAGGCGGCAGGGCCCCACTCGCGCGGCGGGCTCCGGCGGCGGCGGCGGCGGCAGGTGAGCGGAGAGGGAGGCGCGGCGACCCCCGGCAGGTAGGCGCGCGGTCGCCCGGTGCACGGGGCCGCGGGGGAGGGAGAGCGCGGGGCGGCCCCCGGGGCTCAGTCCCGGGAAGGGGCCCTGGGAGGCTCCTCCTGGTTCCTGCCGCCCCCTCCCTCCCTGCTGACCCCCCGCCCGCCCGCTTTCCTCCAGGCACGAGAGTCTCCAGGATGGGCTCCAAGTTCCCGGGCTGCTTCCCGCGGGGGAGGCGCTGGAGGCGGAACAGCAAGACGGGAAAGCAGGAGCCCCCCGCCGGTAAGGAGGGACAGGGGACCCCAGCCCAGCTTTGCTCCCTTTCTCCCCCGCCCTCTCCTCCTGAACCTCCTTCCCTCTTCCTCACAGGGGCTTCCTCCGAGGAGCCCGAACCCAAAGCCACCCGGACCCGATCCACCCCTTCCACCAGCAGCGAGACAGAGGCCGCCGAGAGCGGGCGGGCTTACTTCAGCAGCAAAGCCCGCGTGTCCTTTCGCCACCAGCTGGACTCGGAGCGAGATGCCACCACCTGAGCCCACCTGAGTGGGAGGCTGGCCGGCCGGCCGGCAGGTAGGCAGGCCGGTGTGGGCCAGAGCCAGCGGCACCTCCAAATCCCTCCCTTCAGCTGCCCGGACAGGGACTGCGTGGACTAGGGGCCGACGACCCCCTTCCAAAGACCACCACCGGCGAGCAAGAGGGCTGGCAGAGGGCCCCTCCTAGGGATCGAACACTCAGGGGGCCCCAGCAAGCCACGGGGGCCTCTGCTCTGCGCTTATTACCCTTGGGAGCCAGGATTGGGCCCCTCCACCTACCAGGAACTACGGATTGGAGCGACCCTGCCGGGGAAGAGCCAGCCGGCCGGCCAGCCAGGATGCAGAGGAGTGACCGACTCACTGGGGGCCCCAACCCCACACCCCTGACCGTTGTATGGCAATAAAGGGACCTGCACTGGCCAACCTGCGTGCCACATGCCTTTCCTTTCACCTCCTGAAAAGGGAGGTGGGCTTAATGGAATCCACGCTTTGTTTTCAAAGAGCTGCAGACTTTTGCTCTTAGGGCTCCACAGTGTGTGTGCGTGTGGGGGGAGTGGCCCAGTCGTCGTGCCACGCACACTAATGGTGGGCGAGCGAGCGCTGCTGTTTTTGGGAGGCGCCTGCTTGAAAACAGCTTCTGAGTAGCGCCGGGCCCAGGGACCCTAGCCAAGGGAGAGGCAGGCTTGAGCACGAAGGAGGGAGGGGCGCTGTGGGAAGCCCCCCCCTTCCTGCTGTTAGACATGTGGAAAATATGCTTTCTAAGGCAGTGGAAAATAAGCTTTTTAAGGCCAACAGGAGCCACCAGCCACCACTTCCCCCCCCTCCATCTCTCTGGGAGAGCAGGACCAGCTGGGTGGAGTATGTGAGTTCTGGGCGTAACCCCCTTATCTCACCCACACACTCCAGACACGATAATCACTGCTTGGAAAGTCTGGGAGTGAAGAAGCCAAGCCACAAGGGCTCTCTGCACGCACTCTGCTGCCTGACGGGGATGGAGCCGCCAGCACCCTCTGCCGGCTGCTGGAGGGAGGCCTGTCGGAGGAGGGGGAAGGGGCCCCCTCTTTTTCTCTGGACCCCTGGGTCAGGGGAAGAACCTGCCATCCGCCAGGACCCCTTGGTCTTTGCCTAGACCAACCATTCCCACCAAAGGAACACAGCATCCTGAACAGCCAGGACAAACGTCTCCCCTTCTGCCCCCTCCACATCTCCACTGCTCCCCACCACTATCCCCCGATCCTGAGTAAAAACCAGCCAACACACTCTTATGTTTTGTCTCCTGTATTTTAATACAACATCAAGCATTGGTGCTGGCAAAACACAGTCCTGACTCCCCACGACAGGGAGGGTGTGGTGCCTCCCCCTCCTTCTCAGAGGGAGGTGAACCGAGGCAGCTCATTGCCCAGAATGACCTTGCGCTCCACGCCGTCCTTTGTGATGGCTGCCAGGCGGATCACTCCCCCACTGGAGCCATCCCGGTCCATGGCCAGGGAGAGGGCTGCAAGGGAAGAGCAGCGGCAGGGGGGGCAGTGAGACTGGAGGAAATCAGCAGCCCTCCCCACTGCCTCCCAGGGTCCCATCCTTCTGCCTCCCAGGATCCATGAGCCCGCCAAAGAGAGGCACTTCTCCTTACCATTGGCTGTGAAGGCTAAGCATTCCTCTTTGCTCATGCCGGGCTTGTAGGAAGCATCAACGTAACCATAGATGTAGGAGCTGCCAGAGCCCCCAATGGAAAAGGGCTGGCGAACCATCATTCCACCCATGGGCACAGCGTACACCTGAAGCAGAGCAAGACGAGGGGAAGAGAGCAAGCTAAAGAGACCGATTCCTCCCAGGCTGGCTGGCAGAGCCGCTGCTGCATCTGTTATCTAGGCAGCCACTTCTGGGGCAGGTGAGCACACATGAGGACTTGGCCCTGCTGATGTCCCGAGAGAGGCGCCCCAACCCCCTGCTTCTCACCTGGCCCCCTTTGCGTTTGTCCCAGCCAGCCACGAGGATTCCAGCGGTCAGTTCTTCGCGATAGCGGTAGCACATCTCCTTGAAAAGGTTAGCTGCAGTGTGCACCAGCGGCTGCTCATCCAGCTCAATGCTGTAGAACATTTGGGGGGGGGGAGAGAGAGAGAGAGCACACAGGATTCATGTCACCCCAGCAGACAGGCAGGCATGAGGCTGGCCACAGCTGCCTGCCAGGAAAACCCAGCTAATGGCCATCTGCCAGTTTTTCTGACCCACATTACCCATCGACCGAGACCCACAGTGAGCAAATATGGGAGCTTCAGGCCATGAACATCAAGAAGGCCATGGTGAGCCCCCTCTTCATGTAGCCTTTTTGCTTTGGGTGGGGAGGCTTTCTGCAGCCCTCGCCACCTTACAAAATGCTTCACTTTTGACCTTACCACAAAAGCATGGCCCTCCCTAAACGGAACTGTTCTTTCAAAATCTCAGTGAATCAGCCTTTGGATTTTTCCATCTCTGCCCTTAGCAGCTCCTGGCTTGAGAGGAAATCTCCAGGCTGGAGCAGTTTGGCTCACGGACCATAAAGAAGGGTGGGGACTGAGTGGCAATCATTGTTTGAAGGGTGGGATCTGGGCAGGACGCCCTTGAGAATTCTGTCCCAGGGCCTCTTTGCAGATATAGGACTTGCACCTCCCTGCCACTGGCCATCTTTTCCCTCATAAGAGTCCCAAGACCTGGAGACTTTCCACTCTTGCAGCTGCAGCTGGTTTCTATGGTGTGTAAGTGGGGAGTCGGGAGAGACAGAAAACAGGGATTTGGAACATCACAAGAATTTTCAAAGTGAATAGAAAAACACATATATAAGAATGTCTGAAAATTCATGGAATTAAAAAAAAAAAAGCCACACAACTCTTCTCTCTTGAGTTCTCAGCCGTGATACATCTGAGATTTATAGAAAAAAAGTTACTATATTCTTATGGGAAATGAGCTTTTAAAAAAGAAATGCCGGCGCTATCCTACTGGGCTGCTGAAGAAGTGAAACGAGGAAGGGGATCTTTGCCCCTTAAGGATTTGAAAAGAGCCCAGGTCTGGATCAAACCCCAGGGAACCCATCCTGTCCAGCCTCCCCCGCAGGCCAGCCACATAATCCCCAGGGTTCCAAACGTTGAGTGCCAGAACACTGCCTTTCTCCCCTACCTACTGCAAGCCTTCAGAGGCTTCAGAGAAAACTGCCTCTCAGCCACACCCAACATGCCCGCTTAGCTCTTGGGGGTCCTGCAAACAGAGTTCTCCCTTGTGTTGCCCAACTGTTTTCATGGTCTGTTATTTGGGAACTGGTGGAAACCTCCAAGTTCCTACCTAGTGTTGGGGAGTGGCCCATCACACACACCCCACACACACACACAAATGCAATCCCAGCGAGTTCCCCACTTGGTACCTGTGGAAGCCCAGCTGGTACGTGACAGCATCTGCTATGGCCTGGGTGTCAGCGGCTGAGCCTGATCGGCAGCAGAAAATGTGGTCGTGGATCTGTGTCAGCTTATCCGTGACCCGGTTCGCAATGTATGAACTGCAAAAGGTGGGGAAACGTGTCAGAATGTTCCCCGGTGAGCCCCACATGTGGCACCAGGAGGAGCAACGTAAGCCAGGGGTCTCTGAAGGCGGCCGACGTCGGAGTGTTCAAGGCTGGCTGGAACCCACCATCTGCCAGGGGCCTCCTTGTATGCCTTCTGTTCAGCTGGCCCTTGGGCCACAGGAAACAGCGGGGCTATGCCTCCCACCACCCCCTACCCCCAAAGAAGGCAAGCCTTTTGAGAAGGTGCTCATCCCCAAATACTGTAAGAGACCGGGGGGGGCCCTCTCTTTCGCCCCCCCTCACCCTGTCGTGGTTCGGGAGTCCGCTCCAATGACAACCCCTCCGTCAAACTCCACCGCCATGATGGTGGTCTGCGGGAGGAAAGGACAAGGAATCAGAAACAAACAACTACGTAAATAAATCCCAAACCGAGTGACTAGTAAACCTTGGAACTGGGAAGCCCCGGAGGGGCGGGTGCATGTTTGCGGGGGGGGGAGAGAACTGAGCGGGAGAGAGACGCCCACCAGCCCCCCTGGGCTCCAGGAGCCTGAAGGAGGGCGAGGGATGCCTCGTGGGCGCCTAAGGATGATCCCGAGCGCCCGCTGGAGAAACCGGATCAGGCCCAGCAGAGGCTTCGACCACCTGCCATCCCGGCCCCGAGAGGGAAACCTTCCCCTTCCCGCCGCCCCCCGCCTCTCCGCCCAGCCATCATCGCCCTCCTGGTTACGGCTCTATTTCTTTCCTGCTCCGAGGACGCCCCCTCCCCAAAGGCCTGCCCCGCAGCTTCGTGCCCTGCGCGCCGATCCTTGCTCGCCCCGTGGGGGGGGTCTTTCCTGAGGGGGGGGTGCCCGGAGGGAGGGAGGGACGGCCCGCCCCTGCCAGCTCCTCACCCCGGTGGTCTCCGCCTGGTGGGTCCAGTCCGGGCAGCCCCCGCCGAGCCCCAGGCTCAGCCCCAGCAGCGAGGCCGACGCCATCTTGGATCTGAGCACGGCAACGTCGCAAAAACGCAGAGGCACGCCGGAGCGCTTTACGGCGCCGGTTCTGGCTCTCACCGCAGAGCTAGGAAAAGGGAAGAGGGGACCCCGGCCCCCCTGCGGCTCCTCAGGGTCTCCTCAGGGGCTTTGCATTTCTATGGCGCTTTTCTCCCGTCGAGACCACCACGTTCAGAGGGCGCTGCACGGCAGGGGTGTCCGTGGGGCCCTCCTTTCTTTTAGGGCAGGGATTCCCAGCCTTGGGCAAACCCAGTGTTCTTGGACTGCAGCCCCCCAGAAGCGCAGGGCAGCACAGCTGGGGGTGAAGGCTTCTGGGAATTGCAGTCCAAGAACAACCGCGTCGCCCAAGGCTGGGAACCGCCGCTCTTGTCCTGGATTCCTAGGGCTAGTCCAGAGATGGGGAACCAGAAAATCTGAGCCATCCTTCCCCAAAAAGCAGCTTCCCCCCTCCCTCCCTCTCTCCCCCCTCTCCCTCCCCATCTCGCACTACTAAAAAGAAAAGGGATCTCGGGGGGGGGGGGTCGGCGGCGCAGCGAACGACCTCCCCAGAGGGTGGGGCGTGTCTCTCTACACTTTCCTAGCTCTTTGGCAGATTTTTACGACTCACGTTGGCGCTCTACCGTCTGGCCTCCCTGTACATCGAGTTCTGCTTGCCTCCTAGAGCGGCCCCAAGTTGTCTCCGGGGGCGGGGCTCTCGCCACTTCCTCTCTCTCTCCCACCTGGGACTTCCGGAGCTTTAATAGGGGTGGGGTGGGGGCGGCGGCTGGAAAAGCTGGCTGCTAGGAAACCGTCCTTCTCCGAGAGTAGCAGCGACGGCGGCGGGGGGGGGGGGAGGTGTCTAGGAGGTTGCTTTTTGGGCTACAACTCCCAGAGCGGCCCAGGCCGCTGGATTCTGGGGGTTGTAGTTGCAACCAAGGCGGCCGGACGCCATTTCCCCAAAAGGGGCCCGGGATCTGAGGCGGAGAGGCTCACAACAACCCCGTCGTGTCGTCCAGGGCGTGTGGTCCCTCGACGGGGAAGAGCTCCTGCTTCGGATGATAATGGCTGCTGCCTGGGGGATTCTGGGAGTTGTAGTCTGGAAGCACCATCAACAGAGGAACAGAGGCTGGTTGCCCATCTCCCAGGGATACTTGGGTGGAGGATTCCTTCATGGGCAGGGGCTGGACCTGATGACCTCAAGAGTCCCCTCCAGCTCCACGATTCTGGGCTTCCCTGAAGGTGTGAATCAGTCATACCCACCCCTGACCCCGCTATGTACTTTGGAAACTGCCAGAGACATGACCAGCAGAGGGAGTGAAGAGGCACACGGTTTAATTCCTTGTGGCTGCGCCCTGGTGTCAAATCCACCAATTCCCAAATACTGTATATTTGAGTTAATTCTGCCCCTGAGTTCACACACACAAATAAGGCACTGAGCAGCCATCTAGCAATGATGTGACCGCCCCCCCCCATCCCAGGACAAGAGGTACGGGGTGTCTGTGTTGCCTGACGTTCGGAGGCTGGTGGCTTCTGAGAGCCTGCGGTGTCAACAGCGTCAGTCTTAGCGCCCAGCCACCCGGCCTGCCAAGGAAGGGGGCACCCCCAGCACCCCTCCTCTGGTGCCCTCCTCTGGAAAAGATGTTTCTCAGAATGTGAGGGTTTTTTCCCCCTTTTCCCCCCCTGCTGGTCCTCCTTCCATGTCTCCGGATCGAGGAGGCATCAGGGTAGCTCCAGCATCCCGTGGGAGGCGTACACCTCCTGGGTGATGTTGTACACCCGAGCAAGGTTGCCTATGGCGGCCAGGAGCATGGCCTGGCCCTTCTGCTCCCCCTTGGGACTGACGATGCGGTAGAGCTCCTGGCGGGAGGGCATGGCCAGGAAGGCCAGGGCCACAGCCTGCCGCACCCACCACCTATGGTAGGGGGCCAGGGCTTCCCGGTAGGCCTCTGCACACATCTGGGAAGGGTCCCCATCCTTCTTGCTGGTTCTCAGTTTATGCAGGAAAAGTTCCAGCCACTTCAAGGCACGGTGGAGGCGCAGCAGAGTCCGGCAGCCAGATGGGGGTTGGTCCTCCGGCAGAGACTGGAAGCCCACCAAGCCGTTGGCTAGTTCAAAAGTCACCATGGACTGCACGGTGCGGTAGTGGTGGCCGTGCTCCCCACGCTGGTGATGCTCCATGATGCTGATCTTGTTCTGGGTCTCCCGTGAGATCAACCCAAAGGCAGCACCCAAAGCGTCCATAAACCTGCAAAGGAATGCAGAGGTTCTGCTAGGGGCATGAGGAGACCAAGCGAAAAGCCCTCCCCTCCCTCGGAGACCTGAGGGATGTCCCACCTGCTTCTGAAGCCTGACTTTAGATATCCAAGCCACAGAAACTGAAAGGGGAGCGCACCCCCCCTCCCAACAATCAGTTGGATAGGCTGCTCCGGGTGGGGTAAGCAACGGAATACTAAGAGACAGCCCAACTTCTGTAGGTGAGGCAAAAGGCCAGGTGGGATGGGCAAGGGCCTAGCTAGCTCAGGGGTGTGGGTCTGAGTCCCTGAGCAGGCAGAAAAGGAGTGGATGGCTAAGGGCGTTCTGCAGGTTTCTGCCTGTCATGCTGGTTACTCAGAACCTTTCTGCAGGCATGTGCTGAGGTACCTGGTACCTTTCTGGCAAGAATAGGGACAGGCATCGCTCCACCTGCCCTAGGAATTTACTAGCCGGTCATGAAGCTCAGAGGACGGAGGGGGTCGACAAATTCAAGACTCCGTTTCTCGAGCTTTGCCCTCGGAGGCTGCCGGTTGTACACTCACTTGATCAGCTCTTTCCAGCCACTCAGGTATCCCTGCAGGAGGATTTGTTCATTTGGTGTGAGGCTGGCCTTGAAGGCGCTGATTAGGCGTTGGATCTGGAACTGGTGCTCCTGGAATGGGGAGTCTGGTGTCTCCGAGGTGAGGCCATAGCTGGGCATCTCTGTAGAGACGGGCCTGGGAGGGATCTGAGGGCCGAGGAGAAGGGACGAGTCCCTGGTTAGCCTGGGTTGAGCTGGTCCTGAGAGGATTAAAAGAAATGCCAACCCGCCTTTGTGTTCCCTGACTTCCTCCCTGCCACGTCGTCGTCATAGGAATTTACTTCCACCTGAAGTTCCTGCCTGCCTCGCTGTTCAGCTTTCCTATGATATTTTTGAGATTTCACCTTGATAGTCTTTCTGCTTCCTGACAGCAGCCCCGTAGAGGAGACCGGCTGTCTTATCCCCAGGACCGCCTCTGAGGGAGCGAGGGAGGGGGCTGCTAACTCTCCCGTCTCCCTTTGGCTCCCTCCTAATGGAGGCGTGTATCTGTCCATTAGGGACTTAAGGTACCCTTCTCCCCCAAGTGCCAAGGTACAGCTCTGGCCAGTTTAGAAATGTTGTCCACAAACCCAGCACGGAACGTCCCAAATCCAGGTTTGAAGCTTCTCCCCACTCCAGTTTTGAACCGTTCGCAGTCTCACCTTCTCTTCATCCTCCTTGTCAGGTGGTGCCTGCCCGAACCAAGGGCAGGGCCGACCCCCCCAGATGCAGGCAGAGTGGGGCAGATCTGCTATTGGGCAGGAAAGGGCAAAAGTTAGAGGCAGAGCACCAGTCTCACGCCAGAGGGTTGCCATGGGGGGGGGGGCTGGGGTCTTTCCTCAGCTGACCTGGAGATTCCAGACTATCCCTCAGCTTCTCCCTTCTACGTTCTAACCAGGCCTGGCCCTGCTGCATTTCCAAATGCAAGCAAGATTGGGTTGTGTTCAAGGTAGTAAGGCTGAGATGTAAGACACAGAATGCAGCTGCAGAATGCAGCTGAGCCCAGTTTTGAAGGACCGTGACTCGTGTGTCGATCCTCTGGATGAAGAATAGAGACCTGTATGCCTGCCCACTCCCTCAGCTGCAGCAATGCGTGGGGACTACGTCGCTGGGGGTAGAAGGGTGGGGATCCTGGGAAGTGTAGTCTGCAAAAGGGCAGTGGTTCCTGGCGGTTGGCGGGTAAGAGCCACTCTGGCTTGCTCTTGGCCATGTGCTATGAAAGGTGTGCCGGAGCATCTGGATGCCGCCAGGCAGGCAACACAGCAGCCACATGGGCATTGCTTTTGGCAGAAAGCCTCCGGTTGTGCAAGAGTGCCGGGGAAAGAGGTCGGAGAGGGCCAAACAGCAGGAGGGTCCCTCACTTTCGGTGAGTCATCGGATCAGGGTGGAATGAAGGACGCTCCTTGAGCCCATTCAAGGTTCTCTGGCAAGGAATACCTTGGCCGTACTTATCGCTTGAAGTACCAGCCCAGCTGTTTTCCCGGTTTTTGTATCACAGGAGCGATCTGGGGTTCAGGGTGCATGGAGCGGAGAACTCTGACAGGACAGAGCCTCCTTTGCTTTCGCAGTCAGGAGGGGGACTCCTATCCTTTACAACCTACTGGGGGCCATAGAAGCCCACTGCCATAGTGGGAGAAGGGTGACAGTTTCAGAACCACACAGGTCTCCGGAGCTGAAAGTGCCACCCAGAAGAGCCATCTGGTGGCTTCCAGGTCAGCAGCTTTTACTGCACATAGACATTTGTGGGTGACTGTGGCCCCACCCCATCCGAGGCATGATCAATTGCAGCCACAGCGCTCCTCACCCCCCTTTCACGGGGAAGGTCTGCCTGGCCCCGCAAGTGGGGTGGGAGGGTGAGGAGAGGAGAAGAGAGTCCACCCTGTTTTGGGGGCCTGGGGCTGTGGCATCCCCCACCCACCCCACCTCCCACCTCTCCCCCATCCATGACTTACGGAGGTGCCGGCTGGAGAAGTAGAGGAGAAAAAGGAAGAAAACCCCCAGAGGGAGGAGCAGGCGGCAGAGGCGTGGGGGGGCCCACGAGAAAGCACCCATGCCCGGCACCCTGTTGGGTCTTCTGTTGCCAGCTCAGCCCAGCCCCTCCTTCTGCACCCTGACCCCAACCCCTTGCGTGGCTCTCTTCAGGTGGGGAGATAAAGATGGCTTATCAGATACGGAAGGAGGGGGAGGCCGGCAGGGAGAGGGAGAGAGAGAGAGAGAGAGAGAAAGGGGGGTGGGAGTTTGTGAATGCGGGGTGGGGAGGAGATGGGTGTGTGGAGAAAGAGTTTGAGGAGGGGGGTCCTCGGCAGCAAAAGCTCATCTCTGCATGCCTCCGCTCCCCCAGTCTATAGTGCTGTGTCTCCTCAGGGAGCATCCAGCATGCTTGGGTAGACAAGAGTGCCTCTGATCCCATGCAGAGTGCATTGACGTGGCTGGGTACATGCTGGTGTGGAAGCAGATCAACCACACACACAGGAAGTTGTAAGAAGAGGGGGGGTGTCCTCTTTTTTTTCTTTGGAGTGTGCTTACAGAGGGCAGGGCATGGAGGGCAAGGCCTTGGGAGGGGGGGAGCAGAGAGGTAGCCACATGCACCAGCAGCTCTGTGCCCCACTGCCTCCCACGGTGGGGCAGAGGCACTTTCTGCCACCCCAGAGATTCATCCCAGTCTCAAGGACCCCGGGGTCGCTCCTGAGGGTTATTATCGGGAAAGAACATGACTGGATGCCATCTTTTGTACACTCAGCTCTCCCATCAGAGGAAACCTGGACGGGAATTTCAAGCAGCAATGATTTCAGAGTCTCTCTCTCTGTGTGTGTGTGTGTGTGTGTGTGTGTGTGTGTGTGTGTGTGTGTGTGTGTGTGTGTGTGTGTGTGTGTGTGTGTGTGTGTGTGTGTGTGTGTGTGTGTGTGTGTGTGTGTGTGTGTGTGTGTGTGTGAGAGAGAGAGAGAGAGAGAGAGAGAGAGAGAGAGGAGGCCTCACCTCTCTTTAATTCCCAGCTCAGCGTGCCTGACCAAACTAACCTTCCATTGGGCCCCCCTCTACCTTGTTTGGCCTTTTGGTCCCCCAAGTTGGCAAGCCTTTCATCAGTTGGCATCAAAGGTGCCTCCCGAACCCCTCCAGCCCGGGCAGACCCAGTGTGCCCTGGGGGAAGAGAAAAGAGGGTAGCAGCACGGCACCCCCAAACACACCCCTCCCTGGTCTTCCTTCCTTCCTCCTCCCTCCAGGCTCTGTTGCAAAAAGCCTGGATGCTCCAGGGTCCTGTTAATGATTGACCAGCGGTCTGGGGAGACCTTTGGCCCAACAGCGGCAGGCCTTTGGGGTGGGGGGAGGGGTTGGAGAGCCCTGGGATGGGGGGGAGGAAGCAGACCAGGCCGGACTGATGGACGGTAGACAAACACAGAATTGTCTGCGGGGGGGGGGCTTTCTTTGGAATCACAAGGCCCTGATTGGCACCTCCCGGACCCCAGGGTGGCCATTGTTTGGCTGTGGGCCGGGGGGGGCATTTCTCTTTCTATTCCTTCCACCCCCAGAGGGAGAGAAGCCTGTTCCCCCCCCCCGGGTTTTGGCTCCCCAGGGCAAAGGACAGAGGGGTGCCCCGCCTTGGCCAGCCAAAACAGGACCCCCCTGCCTAGCCGAGCGCGGGGGGGGGGGGGAAGGAGAGCCAGCCTTAGAGGCCTCTCCCGCCCCCACTGAGGGAAGGGACTGCCTGGCTGGGGTTTCTGAGAGGAGTGTTGCGCCTCCTAGCTCTGGGTGGGTTTTTGCTTTTCTTTACCCCCTTTCTCAGAGTGCTGTTGGTTTGACCCTTTTTGATATCTGTAGACTCGTTGCCCCCCCCTTTTAAACGTGGTCCGACACCCAGGCCAGCTTGGGTCCTTTTAAAGGAGTAAGGCGGGTAAACGTGTTTTCAAGAAGGAAATAAATCAATAAACCGCCCCTCGCCCTGCTGCGGTGTGTGCATGGGGGGGGGGCTCTTCCAGCGCCCACCTGCAGCCCCTCCCTCCGACCCCTACCCCCCCCCCCCCGAGGAAGCGGCCTGGCTCTGCCCGACGGCCCGGCGACCCCTCCGGGCGGGGGGAGCAGCCCCGTCCAGGCTGTCGGGCGTCTCCCTTCCCCGGGCGGCGGGGGGGGGAAAGGAAGGCGGAGGCATCCCGGTGTGCCTGCGTGGGGGGGTGGGGGCGTCCGCTCGCCCAGGTAACTCCGTCCTCCTTGCAAGCCCTCTGTAAACAGACGGAGATCTGCAAATCCTTGACATTTGAAACCAGGAAACGAGACGGCCAGCCGCCGCAAGGCAAACACTCCGCCGCCCATTCCGGGCGCCCGGGGGGGGGGTTGTTGAGTCCTTAAGACGTGCCCGACTCTTCGTGACCCCCGCGGACCAGAGCACGTCCCCCCCCCCCGGCAAACGCTCTCCGGAGGAGCGAGGCCAGGGGAGTCCCCGGGCGGCGCAACCCCGCGCGGTTCTCTCCCACCCCCACCCCCCCACAACCCGGCGCCGCTGAAACCTCCTTTGGGGCTTCGCGCCGGAGGGGCTCCCTCCGTCCTGGGCCCGGCTCTCCCCAACCCGCCTAAGGAGCCGCCGTCCTGCTCTTCCCCAGATCAGCCCCCGCCTCCGATGCTTCCCTTTCCCCCTCGATGGCTAGGCTGTGGCAAGCTGGCCGGAGGAACGCGGGCGCACCTTCCCTTCGGCCACAGGCAGCGAGGAAGCAGGAGGAAGGCCAATGGAGCAGAATTAAACCGCTCCCGTAGGTGGCAGTTGGTTTACCATGGATGTCAGTCCTCTCGTTCCTGCTGCTTTGCTGGACGTTCGTTTTGAAGGTGTGCCTTTTTAAAAGGAATTGCTTTATTTTTACACACCTGCAAGACAGGAAAGCAGCTGATGGGTGAGTATGGTAAGTAAGTAAGAAGACACACACCATAGAGAAAAGCATTCAGGCTGGCCTCTGACTTCGTGACGCTTGGCCTTCCTAGGCTCCTGGCATTCTTTTAGTGAATCAGAAAACAGGAGGGGAGCGTTGTGGGGCCTGTCAACGTAAATTAATGCCCCAGCCAAAGGTACAAAAGGTGTCACATGCATTTGTCCAGCGTTCCCTCCAAGGGCATCCCTATGCGCATATGCACCGAGCGGAAATGACTTTTTCTGTTTCAAGAAACCTTCTGACTTTTGCTGTCTGTTCATTGTCTCTGAAAGCTGTTGACTTTTGTAAGTCTTGGGTGACAGGTGAAGCTCAGCCCTAACTGTGAACCCTAAACCTGAGTGAATGAAAATGTTCAGCCTACGAAGATTCACCAATCGCCTCAAAATGGCTTTTCCACATGAGACATGGAACGTGTGAAACCATCATCAGGTGGAGAGTGCCTCTGGGCACACCCAGAGTGCTGCATAACAGCAAATGTCTTGAACTGAGAGGTGAGACAAGGCTTTTAGAGCAGAAGGTTTGAAGGCATCACTTTTCCGAGGCTCCCCGCTTCCTCTCAAAAGTGGATGCCGGGGGGGGGGGAGACACGAGGGCTGCAGACCTCCTTTTCCAGCCCAGTTCAGCTGGGGCCCACCCTAAGTGGAGCCTGAGCCTGAGACCAGGACGATCCGGGTTCAGAGGATGGATGGATGGATGGATGGATGGGTGGAGGGAGGCCGTTGGCGGTGCATGAAGCACCTTTGTGTGTGTTGGCAGCGGTGGCAGGGCTCCTCCTAGGAGGAACAGCCTGGCCTGGCCTGTTTGCCAGGGTGCCCTTTTGTCTTTGTTCCTTCCTCTTTCCTGGAGGAAAGCTCAGGGTCTGGATTCCTGCCCTTTTTGTTCCAGGCTAATCCCACCTGGCCCAACCGGCCCTTGTGTTCCTTCTGCAGCCCTGAGGGGGAGGGTAATGCCCCCCCATACTGGGTCAGGTGCCCTGGGACACCTGTCCTCCCAAGCCCTCAACCACCCATCATCCCTCCCCTCACAAAGAACCAATCTCATCTCTGGATTGGAGAGGCTCTCCTTCCTTGGCACGCGGCATAAAACCTGCTGCCACTGAGCACCCGGGCACTATGCATCTGGCAGGCACCATGGCAGGTTGTCGGGGGTGCCCAGGTGCCCTGGCGGTCCTGGCGCTGCTTCTCTTGGGGGCTGCTGCAGAGACCAAGGGCGGCCTGAAGAATGGCTCCATCATTGAGGTGTCCAACGGGGGTCCTCGGGGAGCCTGGGCTTGGCAGGAGATGTGTGCTCCAGGGACCTTTGTCACCGGATTCAGCCTCAAGGTAACAGCCTCTCCATCTCCTTTTGCCCCTCCTGCACCTCCAAGGCCAGCCCCACAGCCTCTGTGGGGCACGTGAGGCCCCTTGGGATCTACTCAGCTGGCCATACGGTGCCTCCCTTGCTGCCACCAAGAGGCTTGAAGGGCCAGGCAAGTTCCTTCTCTGGAGCTGCAAAGGAGGGGAAGCGAGGCCATGCCTCTCCCCCTCACCCTGCCCACCAGGCCCTTTTCTCTCCCCCCCACAGTCCTGCCCCCCTCCCCAAAATAGCAGGGCCAGCCACAGTAAAGACCCACGGGTGCAAAGGGTTACTAAGAGTGCAGGCAAAGAGTTGGGACCTCTTCTCTTCCGGGGATCTTCCACCGCTGTTGCAAGAGGGCTTCTGGGCACCCCCACCCCCACCCCCACCCCCCAGGTGTGTAGCAAAACCATCTTGGGTTCTTCCTGGATTTAAATCCTTGGTGGGACCCACCTTTCCAGCTTCTCCCTGCCCCACTTTTCTAACATCTGTGACCCTGGGGACTTTGAAGGCTTCTTTCCAGCTGAAGCAGCTGCCACGGTGGCTCCTTCCCTCCTGGGAATGGCTAGTTTGCTGGGGGTGGCGAGGGCCCCCCTGTGCGACCTGCCCGCTACCAACCTTCTTCCTTGCTCCCCAAAGGTGGAACCCTATCAGGGTTCCCTCAAAGACGACACGGCAGTGAATGGCATCCGTCTGTTCTGCACCCGTGGTGGGAGAGAGCAACGCCTGGAAACGAACCCTGTGGAATCCCAGAGTGGCCCGTGAGTATCTCCCTGGGCTCTGTGTGTGTGTGTGCGCGCATGCCCGTGCGTGCGTGCACACACCTATCTCTGTGCGTGCACTGGCTTTGCTTCATGCTCTCGTGCCCATAGTTCTGCTCTGGACGAGAGGGCTTGGAGAGCCTGTGGTGAGTGACAGGGCCCAAAGCGTTGCTCCCTCTGCCATGCCTGCTGCTTGTGAAGACCCTGTTTTTTTGCCACTTGGGGCAAAAGGCGGCTCAGGAAGGACAAAGCTTACGGAGAACTTATCCTGGACGTTCACGCTTAGCCAGGAACTCCTTGTGCCCTCCCCCCCCCCCCCGGGTTCCTCTAATCCCAGCTCCCTCCTGCCCTCCTCCCCTTCTAGAAGGACCGACGGCACCGTGCCCTATTCAGTGGTTGTGGCTTCTGCCTCCTCCTTGACACGCAGGAGAAATGGGGCTTCTGTGTTCGGGGGGGGGGCTCCTTGTGCTTCAGGCACTCCCTTTGGCCAGTGGTTTCAGGCAACCTCAGGGCCATATGGTAGCAGTCCTAAGTTTTTCTCTTTGGTCTATCCAGGTTTTTGGAAGTTTGCTTTCTGGCAGCGTTTGCCTGTGGAAGCACAATGAAGTGACGAGGCCAGCCCCAGCTTGCCTAAGGGAGCAGCAGCCACTGTGGGGGCTCTGGGGTGGGGGCTCTGGTGCCTTCGAGCAAAAGCTTCCCGTTGCCTGGCAGCCCTATCCCCACGAGGCAGAGAAGCCCCATGCGCTACCAGCACCCTGATTCTCTGCTCCTCTCCCTAAATCTCTCCCTCTGTCTTTCTCCAGGTGGGGGCGCTGGTCAGAGCCCCTCTGGTGTTCCTCCGGCCACTACGTGCAGGGGTTCTCCTTGAAGGTAGAGCAGCCCCGGTCGACCGCCCAGGATTACATGGGAGTCACCAACATCCGCTTTGCTTGCTCAGATGGGCAGATCCTGGAGGGCGACGGTTTGCGCTGGGGGCAGTATGAGGAGTGGAGCCCCCCCTGCGGGAAAGGTCTGTGTGGGATCCAGACCAAAGTGGAGCCACAGCGTGGGGGCCTGAAGGATGACAGCAGCGTCAATGATGTCCGCTTCCCCTGCTGTGCCAACTGAGGTCATCATCCTGTGTAGCGAGGGCACAGCGCCGCCACCCCCCTCGGCCCCCCTCCCCTGCCACTGTCACCACAAGGAGTGAGAAGCATTGGCTGCCTCGATCGCCCTCCCTCCCCCCCCCCCCAGGCCCAGGATCCTTTCATCAGGCAGTCTGGGAGGGGAATTTCTCTCTCCCAAATCTTGAAAGTCTCCAGAAGGATCTCACACTTCACCCTTTCCATCAAGTCCCCAGAAGCAACCCCACCTCTTGGGAAAGAACAATAAATACAAGAGTGCCTCTTGAGTGTGTGTGTGTGTGTGTGGGAGGATGATTTTCTCCTTCATTACCACATGAGGGAAAGAAGAGCAGGGTTTCTTTGAGCCCGTGCAGGTCATGTGTTTCAACTGCTGCTTCCCCCCCATCTCCCCCCCCGATCTTCCTTACTGGGCAACAGATCATGCACCCCCAGAGCCCCATGCCTGTCCCAGTGGGCGGTTTGTCCATTTGAGAGTAGCTGCACAAGGGTCCTGAGGACCAGGGGCTGGGAGGAGAGCTGTCACCTTTTGTGTGTGTGTGTGTGAGAGAGAGAGAGGGGGGGACAGCACCCCTCCCACAGCACCCTGTTGTACACACAGCCCGGCGGATCAGTCAGTGGCTGCAGGCGTTTATTTCTGAGTCTCCCAAAAAGCAACTCACATTGGAAAGAACGCTGTGCTGGATGCAGGGTGTCTGGACGAGAGGGAGGCGCTTGGCAGGAGTGTGAGCCTAGGTCTGTCTGTGAGGTGGGAGTGCAGCGGTCCAGCCGGATCCCTCGCAGCCTCAAAGGCCTTCACCCTGCCAGAGAGGCCAGAAAGGGCAGCAGTGACCAAGTGGCCTGCCTGTCCACCGGAGGACCGAGCTGGTTGGCCCCAGGCCCAGATGAGCCGCCAGCTGATTTGCGGCTGGAAGGCCACGGGATGTTAGCAAACATCACGGCTGCTCTTGAACAAGCAGGAGGCTGGCAAAGTCTGCAGGTGTGGCCGGGACAGGGCAGTGGGGGAGCATCCAGGCAGAGGGAGGCCAGGAACGTGGCCCCCGAGATCATCAGGTCATGAGAGGCTGCTTTTCATTACGCTGGGACATTTTTCTGGGTTGGCTTGCTCTTGCTGGGGGCCTGACCCTTGGCTGCCACCCGCCCACCCCCGTCTCCTTGGCTGACCTCCCCCTGCCTTCCTCTCCCTCCTCCTGGTGTCCCTCCACACCGACTTCTCCCAGGCTCCACCCTGAACAGTCCCACCTTCTCTGGGTGACCCCCCCCCCCCGGACACCGACGGCGCCACCGGCCTTACCTCACGGTCGGCTCCCTTGCGGCAGTCCCCACACACCGTCCCTAGGAGACCGTTCACCACCTGCACGCCACAGAGCACCAGCTCCAGTAGGCTCAGACCCAGCAGGATGGAGAAGAGGACGATGTGCCAGAGCACCACGTTGGGGGGATTCACACACCGGTCCCACAGCGTCTGGTTGTGCAGGTAGCTCTCACTGCAGGCAGTGGGGCAGAGGTTGGGGGGGCCGTGACTGCTACCAACATGCTTCCCACACACCCGACCCAGGATGGAGGAGCGGGGCAGCGGGGGTGGGAAGGAGAGGAGGGCAGGAGGACAGTGCCTCCTTCCAGGACGTGGGGGTTGTTGAGCCTGACTGACAGAGCTTGGAGGAGGGGAGATGCGGGGAGGGAGGGGAGGAAGAGGAGGCAGCGGCTGGGGTGTGTGTGTCATGGTAGGCATGTCCTTGGTCCCTCCAAAAGGGCTCCCCTCCCCGACCCTCCTGTCAGGCCTCTCCTCACCTGAGGTCCTTGAAGGGACTCCCCCAGGACTGGTCCTGCATCTGGCACTTGGGCCCATCCGACAAGCCTGTGGATGCCACCGCCAGGCAGTAGAAAGCCCCCAGGCCCCCAAAGGCGGCGCAGAAGACGGACCGAAGCATCTGCAGCACAGATAGAGGAGGAGGGAGGTGGCACTTAAGAGGGGAGGCCGGGTGGGAGGTGCGTGCCCCCCCAACACACTCTGGGCACATCCAGAGCCTCGGCAGACCGCCACCAAGACAGGGATGGCCGCAAGCCCACCTTAGTGATGCCAGGGCCTCTGTGCAAAGTGATTTTCCTTCACCAGTGAGCGGAACAAAACAGGGCCCAGGGAAACATCGGATGTGGGAGGAAAACAGGGGCAAGGGGGCAAGATCCCCACAACATCCCTTGGAAGGAATGAAAGGCCCCTTCAGGCTGGATTGTTCAGTGGAATCAGGGATTTATACACTACCCCCCCCCCCCCAGATCCCAGGCTAAACCTTGAGTCGCCCTAAAGTCCACGGGCAAGATCCCCCCCCGAGGGGCTGCTTCAGGTTTACCTGTCAGTCACCGGTTTGCTCCCCTTCCCCAAATGTGGGTCTCGCTGCCTCCCCCCGGCACCTCCTGACATTCCACACCCACCCCCCGCCCCCCAACAGGAGCACAGGGTCACGCGAGGACAGGAGCCTTACCCGGCACCGGTTCCCACAGCAGCCGTACCCGCAGCAGCCCTTTCCTCCGGCCCGCACCGCCGAGCACCCTGTGCAGAGGACCTAGGCAGCACCCGAGAGGAGACACACAGAGAGGAGAGCCGTGGCAGGCCTCCGCTGGGGCAGCGTGATGGATCGGGCCCCCTGAGGAGAGCCTGCTTCTCCGGCTGTGACTGCATGGCAGGTCTCCTTGTGAAAGGAAGAACTGAGGGAGGGGATGCACAGCCCCTGCCGGAGCCCTCTCCCCCCCCCCCGTGTCTCTCCAGCAATCCAGGCCAGAGCTGCCTCGATGCCCCCCCCCTCCCAGGCTCCCTCCTGGACATTTCCCTCCCGTTTGCAGGAGGGGCCGAGATTTCAGGTTTTATTGATCCTGCCCTACCTCTCTCTCCCTTATGCCACCACCACCACCTGTCACCCGCATGCCCAGTAAGGCCTCTCTTATCTCCTCTGCCCACCAGTGGGGAAGGAAGCGCTGCTCAAAGGGCGAAAGGGGAGGAGGGCATCTGTTTTTTTGCCTGGGGGGGGATGCAGAGAGAGGAGGGCGAGGGCAGGAAGAGACCACACACTCCTTCCCCTCCTCCCCCCCCCTCTGACTTCCCAGCCAAGCAGCCACAGAGGAAAACTCTTCCCGGCTTGAGGTGAGTCTTCCAAAGGGTGGAGGCTGAGCCTGCCTGTCTTCTCAGGATGGCAGGTCTGGAGGAAGTGGAAGCCCCGTGTGGTGGGGGCCCCTTAGGAACAGGGAAAAGGGGGGGGGGGCGCCTGCCTGCCTGCCTGCCAGCCCGTCCGTCCCCTAACCCTGGCGTTTTCGGAGGGGCAGCCGCACTCACCATCAGGCCTCCTCCGAGGAGGCCCCCCAGGAGCCAGACCTGCAGGGCGATGTTGCTGGTTGTCGTCCAGCGCCGCTCGGCGTTGGGGAACATCAGGAGGATGTTGGCGGCCATGCAAGCCAGGGCCATCGTCACCAGGGAGAGGCCCACCAGCCGGGAGCACTTGCCTGTGCACATGGTGGTGGGGGCACCACTGGGATGTGTGGCGGCGATGTCGGCAGTGGCGGCAGCACAGGCGGATGGGTGAAGTCCTGCCCCAGCTGCTGTTCCTCCCCAGATAAGCCGGGCAAAGGGCTGCGAGAGAGGAGGCGCTCCCCTTTCCACCTGTCCGTCCACCCCAGCCCCCCCTTCTCTTCCTCTTTAACTTCCTCCTTTTGCACCAGTCCCGGGCGGAGGCGGGAACCGCCGAGCGATGCTTGGGTGGGGTGATGCTTTCGGTGGGATGCGGGAAGCTCCTGCTTGGGTGAGCCCCATGCCCCCCTCCAGCCCTGTTTCAGGTGCAGCTCTGCTGAGTCAAAATTCCAGTGCCCCCCCCCCCCAAATAGACCCACCCTGATCTTAGCAGGGCCGTTCTGAGGATGGCGGCGCAGCCCTGCCCCTCGGCCTCCCTCCAGGACTAAGGGGCGCCGCAGGGCACCCGCCGGAGCGACACGCTCCTAATACTGAACGTATAGAAGAAGTTTAACGATGGCATGATTTCAATGGCCGGTAAGTCGCTTTGTGTCCCCCTCTGTCGAGAAAGGCGGCATATAATTAAAATGAAATTAAATAAAAATGAACAAGTGCCTTCCTTTTTTTCAGCCTCCTCCAAAAGCGGAGGGGGACGAGGGGGGACATCGACGTTGCTCGTCGCTGGCTGGGTGGCCTCGGAGGCGAGGGCCACCCAAAGGGTCCGTGGCCACCCGGGCTTCGGAGGCGCCAGGCGGCCCCGCCGAGAACAGGGATAGCCAGGCGGAGGCGGAGGCGGCACCCCCCTTTTCTCCGAAGGGTCCCCTGGACTCAGACCCCTCAGACGGTGTATTTCCGACGGATACAGGATCTTCTGAATACGGCTGGGTTTCTAGGGCGCAACGCCGGGGGTGCAAAATTAAGGAAGATCGACCACACATTCCTCGCTGTGGGATTGGCTTTCCCGTGAGAAAAAGGAGCGGATGTGCGGCCCCGACCCCCACCCCCAGGGAACCCTTGTTTCCTTCCAAGCGCCTGGCCCGGGGGGGGGAGGGAAGGGATGGGGGTCCCAGCCCAGGCTCTCCGCTGCTTCTCGCGGTGGGATCTCCTCCCTTTCCCGTTTGTGTGTGCGTGTGTGTGTGTGTGTGTGTGAGAGAGAGAGAGAGAAGGGGGCGCCCCCCCGCAAGCTCCTCCCGGAGCCGCTCCCGCTGCGCCTGCCTGCCCGCCCGCCCGCCTGCCGACCCCACCGGAGCCTGGCCAGCAGCGCAGGACCGAACCCCGGCGGACGCCCCCTCGCCCAGTGCCCCCCCTCGTCCACGCGCAAACGGGCCTCGATCCCACCCGCCCCCTTTTCTCCTCCCCGTCCCCCGCGTGGCCTTCCGCCCCGCCCCGGCCGCGTAAAGAAAGACGGAGGCGCGCTGCCCACCAGGCGGTTTATTCTTCTTCCCTCCTCCTCCTCTTCCTCCTCCTCGGGCGCCCTTCCCTTCCCTTCCCGGCCCGTCCCGTCACTTGCGCCGGCGCCCGGCGGCGCGCTGCTGCCTCTTCTCCTTCCGCCGGCTGCGGGCCGGCTCCGGGGGCTCCGGGTTCCCGCCGGGCGCCAGGGGCTGAGGCGGAGGGGCCGGGACCGTGGCCGCCGTCGGGCGATGAGCTCCGGCCGAGGCCTTGTAGATCAGGTGGAAGACGAAGGCGTTGGAATACCTGGCGTGGCGGGAAAGCGGGCGTCGGCGTCGGCCGGAGCTCGTCCCCCCCCCCGCCGCCCCCACCCCCACCCCCTCCCGGCCCCGCTGGGCGTCGGGAAGCCCGGGCCAGGGGGCCGCGCGGGCGTGGGTACCCACCAGGGCATGGCGTTGTCGGTGCCCACCCGTCGGAAGGGGGAGCGGAAGGGGTTGATCTGGGCCGGGCTGGCGCTGCCCCCCGTGGCCATGGACACGGCCGCCTCGTCCACGGCGCAGCTGTACTCGCTGCATTCGGTGAAGTAGGCCGGGACGCGGAGCGACTGCGGAGGAGAGAAGCCGGAGAGGAGAAGGGCAGCCGCCGCCCGTCGCCCCGGGGCCAGCCCGGGCCTCCGAGGCGCCCGAGCGCCGGGGAAGGAAGGAAGGAAGGAAGGAAGGAAGGAAGGAAGGAAGGATGGATGGATGGATGGATGGATGGATGGATGGATGGATGGAGGGGGCGGGCGAGCGGGCAACTCACCTGCAGCCGCGGCAGGCAGCTCAGCCAGGTCTCCTGGAGGGCGAAGCCGGAGTTGTACCCTGCCGGGAAGGAGCGCGCCTCAGCCGGGGCTGCCCGAGGGGACCCACCGAGCCCTCCGCCCCCCCTCGCCGGCGGCCCTCCCTCACCCCCCCCGACGGCCCGGCGGGCCTGCTCCGCCTCCGGGGGCAGCTCACCGATGACCAGGTCCGGCTTGGGGGCCTGCAGGAGGTGGTAGGGGCGGGCGCTGAACCCCAGCTGCAGCTCCCGGCGCCCGCCCTTGGCCCTCGGGGCCAGGCCGGGCTGGACGGAGACGCCGAGTTCCTCCTGCAGGAGGGAGAGCGGGGAGACGGGGGGGGGGGCGGTAGCGCTCTGCTTAAACAGGCAGCCCCCTCCCACAAGGAAAGCCCACCTCCCGGCGTCCCGGGACCCCCGGCGAAGACGCCTTCCTCCTCGGCAGGGAGCCCAAAGAGGCGACGTCCTGCCTTGGGCGGGGCGGGGGGGGTCACAGCTGAGCAAAGCAACCCCCCTCCCGTTGGGACGCTCAGACTTGGGGTGGGGGGGAAGTTGGCGTAGGTGAGGGGAGGCGACTCACATCTCTCTGCAGGAGAAACTGCTGGCCATCGAGTTCCGGGGGGAGGGCCCCCCCGACGAAGAGCAGCTCCAGCGAGACATGGGGGAGCAGCACCGACAGCTCCTGCGTGGATGGGGGGGGGGTTTGAGAAGACAAACCAGGAAGCTACAGCCCCAGAGGCGCCTGGTGGTGCCCCCCTCCCCGTCTGCCCCCCCCACCGCGGAACCCTAACCCTTACCCAGAAGGCCATCAGGACCCCAAACTCCTTGCCTGCCTCCACCACGTGGATCTTGAGGGACTGTTTGTTCAAAATGTTCAGCTCAGGAACTGAAAGGGAGGGAAGGAGAACCGCTGAGAAAAAGCAACAACACCCCCCCCCGTCATTTGCAAAAAGACAGAGGCTCTTGATTTGTCTGAAATGCTGGGCACCCCCCCCATTTTTCAAACACACAAATAGCGCCCCCTTCTTTAAGAAGGACCAGCACTTCTGGAAAGCCCTAGAGAGCCAGGAAGGACTTTGGACCTCATTGGGCCTCTCAGGGGGGGGGGAGTGGGGGGGCAGTTGGTACCAGAATCTGGGAAATAAGTGAAGGCAGTCGCCCTGAGGAGAGTGGAAAGCTTCCTCACATAGCATAGGAGGCTGGAAAAGCAACATGCTGTTGACCTGGGATCTGGAGACATAGGACGGCTGACCCCCCCCCTCCCGGGCTGTGTGGGAGAGGGGCAGGGGCAGAGGGGCCCCAATGGCATTGTACCCTCTTGGCTGAATGTGCTGCCTATTTATGGGGTGTGTGTGTGGGGGGGGGATGAGGGGCAACAGCCACTGGAGGCCGGAATGGGCCCTGTGCCCACCCCAGGCGGGAGGAGGGGAGGTTTAAGAGCAAGAAGAACTGGCCTGCCCCCAGAAAGGGGGGCTGGGGGGCTGGGGGGCTGGCCAAGGGTGGGGGGGCAGCGGCATCCATACTCACAGTGCTGTGGGGCCAGCTGTGTGATGATGTAGTACATGGTGAGTGGGTAGGTCAAGATGACGGCCAGGGGGGCCCCCAGCGGCAGCCCCCGCCACTGGTAGTATTCTTTCCATGAACCTAAGGTTTGGGAGGAGGAGGTGTTTAGAGGTGGACTGTCAGATTCTAGCACCTGCCGTGTGTGTGCAGAGAGAGGGAGGGAAGGAAGGAGGGAGGGAGGCCCCATAGCCCCAAATTCCCTGTCCGTAGGTCTCACCAAAGAAGGTCCGAGGGGCAGGGGGCTCTGGGGGTGCTGGTGGAAGAGCTGTCCCACCTTCTGGCCTCAGAGCCTCAAAGGGGTTCCCTGGGGAGAGAAGAAACAGGCCAGAGGGGTCGCTGGCTTCCCTCCACGCTGCCCCCTCACCGAGGTGGGTGTGTCTCTGGCCAGCGGCTGAAAGAGCCCCTCCCTCCCTCCCTCCCTCTGGGGGTCTCAGGCCTGCCTGGCTGCCCTCCATCCACCTCCAACGCCTGCCCGCCCACCTGCGCCCCCCCCCCCCGCCCCGCTTGCCTCTCACCACTTTGCAGGAAGTCCATGGGTTTCTTGGGGGGAGCCTGCAGCCCCACGCCATAGTCGGGCGCTCTCACCAGCATGCTCTCGCCCGCCCAGTAGCCCCGGGTGAGCCCCCGGGCAGAGAGGAAGCCTTCCTTGTTGAACGTCTCGCTTGTCACCTCTGGAAAGGGACGGGGGGGGGGAGAGGTCATCCACCTTCCTTTTGCTCTCTGGGCTCCTGCAGCCCCTCCCGCCAAGCCCTGTCACCCCCACCCCCATTCCATGGGCTGAAGGGAACCAGCCCTCCTTCCCCCCCCCCTTGCTGCCCCTTCTTGCCAGGACTAGCGATAGCAGCAACGGAAGGGGTGACTGGCACCACGTCAACACAAGGGAGTCTTTGGGAGTTGATGGTTGTAGTCCGTGCAAGTGGTTTTAATTTTATGTGTTTTTAAACTGTTTAATTTTAAATTGTTTCAAAGCGTGTATGTTTTAAAATTGTTTTATCTAGCTCTGTAACCCTGTGATACAGGGATCCTGTGATACAGGGTGAGCTATAAATCTTTAAAATAAAATAAATGAATGAATAAATTTTTTTTTTCTTTCTATTCGGTTCCTACCAGAAATGTTCAAGTTTCACAACTGGTATTTGGAAGAACCTGAGAGGAAAATAGCAGGAACATGGGAAGAACTGAAGCCCACAGGTTCCTCCAGATGGGCCCAGTCCATTCTTTGCTGAAGGCTCACAAGTTGTCCTGCGTTCAGCCAGGTGAGGGCTGATAGGGTTGCCACCTGTTTTTCTCAAGAGGCTCCTTGTCTTTAACACACACATGGTGCCCCATATGGCAGGCTGGCAGGCGAGTACAATATAGTGCCAGGAAGAGCTGCATCGGATGAATACAGTCAGGGCAGGTGGGGGGCACATTTGGCTTTAGTTCCTTTTTGAAGAATTTGCAAACAGATCGCCAAATGCACACATTGCTCTGATGGGGAACATCTGGCGCTTTGGTGGACACCCTCCTCCCTCCCTCCCTCCCTCCCTCCCTCCCTCCCTCACCCTTTCTGGGGAGTTCTCTCACCTGCTGCAAAGGTGAAGGGCAGATTGGCAAGCTCCTGGGCGTGGCTCATGTATCCGGCCATGTGCTGGCACCAGAACTGGTGCCCAATATCCTCGGGGCTGCGGCTCCAGTCCAGTTTGCGGCAGCGCTCGGAGCAGTAGAGGACTGCCCGGCAGTGCTGGCTGTGGAGGCAGAGAAACGCCAGAGGTAAGTTCAGAAGCAGGCCGAGGGACCTCAGGAATGGCATTGCAGGCCGCGGGTGGGTGGGGAACAGCAACTGACAGCCTTTGGGAGCGCTGCATGTGCTGAGCGCACCTTTTCCAATGAAGAATGAAGAGCATGAGAAGAAATGGCCCAGAGGAGGTGGCCGGTGCCAGGACCCCATGAGGCCCTGGGAAGGTTGCCCCTTGCAAGTGCGCAAAAGGGGAGCAGAACATCCGTTGGACAAGGGACTGGTGCGCCTTGCTCCCTGGAAGTGTGCAGTGAGTGAGTGAGTGAGTGAGTGAGTGAGTGTGGGGGGGGCTGTGCCCAAGGGTGTGCAAAGGAGCCTGTGGATGCCACTGTCTAAAAAGGAGATTGTGTTAACACACACTCTGTGGCCCTTCCCATGTGGCCGATGGAAGTGTATCAATGAGCACAAGCATGGAAAAAGATGCGAAGCAAGATATGATTGTGTTTTTTTTAACAGTTCTTTCCTCCCCTCTTGAGTGGAGCAGACACAAGGAGACCTTCCTCTGCGCAGGACCAGGGCCTGGGCGGATGGCATTTTGGGATAAGGTGGAGTGTGTGTTTGTACGCGTGTGTGCATGCACATGCAGAACCACCTCCATGCTGCACTCACCATGCTGTGACTTGGCCTTCGAAGCTGTGCTTCTTGCACACATGGCAGGCCTGCACACGGGTGGTCGGGAAAGTGAAAGCCGGCCGGGGACCCCATCCCCTCATCAACCCCTTGCTCATTTTTACGCCAAGGCGCGAGAGCAGCGGCTCCAGAGACCTGCCAGGGGAGGAGCAGAGGACAACTCAGAGTAGAGGAGGGTTGGGACCTTTTGCCTGGCTGGCAGTCCACCCCCCCACCCCCATCCCGGTGTCCCCTCCCTTCGCCAGGCCACCCTCGGCCCCTTGGCCCTGCTTACTTGTGCAAGGTGGCATCTCCCACGGTGAGTGTCTTCGGCCGTCGGGGCTCCCCTGCCCCAAGAGGGCACATCATGCAGTAGCAAAGGAGGGCGAAAGCCCGGGGCTCCAGCGGCTCGTGTCCAGAGGCCCCCGGGGAGCCCCCCAGCAAGAAGTCAAAGCCCAGGATGGTGCCGTGTTCATCCGTCACCAGCAGGAGGTGCTCCACGCGCCAGAGGGTTTGGCCTGCAGGGGGGGGCAAAGGAGCGAGGAAGCAAGAGCTGGCTGGGAGGCTCTAAATCCGGCTGTGTCACTCACTCCATCATGAAGGAGAGAGAAGGGTTTGCCCCCGGGAATGGTTTGCCCCCCACCTCCAAATCCCTCTGCAAGCCCTTGGAACGTCATGTTTGGCGGATGGGAAGTCACAAACTGAAAGAAAACATATTGTACCCAAAGCAGGGGGAGAAATCTAAACGTCTAAATTCCACCCTCCTTAACCTCCTTTTCCCTCCTCCTCGTTTTGCGAAATCTCGGCTGGTAAAAGGGCCTGCAGCTCTCATCATCTTGCCTCTTTGTCTGAAACGAACAAAAAGGGTGATCCTGGTGGGAGTTGCCTCCAGGACTGCCTCCAGGTCGGTGACCGACAAGGAAGCCACGGTGGGCCTTCCGTTTCTGAACACACGGATGATGAAATGGAGGCTGTCCTACGATGGGCACGTCATGGGAAGGCAGGATTCTTCTAGAAAAGACAGTGATGCTGGGAAAGGTGGAAGGAAGCAGGGAAAGAGGAAGACCAATTGCGAGAGGGATCAATGCCCTAAAGGAAGCCACAGGCTTGAGATGGCAAGCGCTGTGGAGGGCAGTGGAGGGCATGGCATTTTGGAGTTCTCTCATTCATAAGGTGGCCATAAGTTGGAGGCGACTTGATAGCACATCACCACAATGCCAACCTGGGCCAGCTCTTGCGCGAGAGCCATGATGTTGGTTGTGGAAAAGGAGCTTGGCAATGACTCGGTGAACCCCCGGGTTCAAATGCTTGCTGAGCCATGTAGACTCACTGGCCGGGTGGCAGCAACGGTCAGCTGCCTCCTTCAACGTCTACGAGGGTCTGATGGGCATTAATGGCAGAGACGTAGTGAAGAAACAACAGCCACCGGCGTCTCTTCGTGCCCTTGGGCAGAACGCAGGCATTGCCTGACTGATGAAAACCAAAAATAGAGGGTCCTGTGGGCCAATGGAATTGGAAGCCCCTTCAGGTGAGATGTCCTAGATAATAGGGGCAAAAGATGGTTAAAAAACAGAGTGTGTCTAGTCAGAGAGGAGGATCAGACCTGTAGCTAAGCCGTTTTGGGCTCTGGGGCATGCAGCTCTGATGCCAACCCACTCCACTTAAGGTGTGGACATGAACCACTTCAGGGAAAAAGGAAGGGAAGAAAGGGATACCTTCTTAATAGAATTTTTTTTGCCTTCTGAAAAGAGGAAAGCGAAAGTCAGGTGGGAGGAGGTGGTGCCTGTTTTCCTACCTACCATCGGGCTGGCAGGGGCTGGTCTTTTTCCTCCTGTTCTAGACTTTAGTGGCCTCTAACTATTGGCACTTTGGGGGGGGGAAGCCACCTTAGCCCCGTCCCCAGCAGGTATCCTTAAATAATTAAGCCCCAGCTTCTGGTCACCACCTTAGACTGTGGGGCTTACCGGCCTCCGGCGTGGCCTCTTCCTCTTCCTCCTCCACGGCGCCCACAAAGGTGATGAAGCGGTCCAGGTCACGCAGCGCCAGGGCCTCCTCGCTGTAGAAGCGCCCGCCGACCTGCTGCCCCGGGTCCGCCACAGTGAAGGCCAGGGCATGGTTGGGCAGCACGTGCAAGACCCACGGGGCCGGATCCGGGGGCAGGCGGCGGATGGAGCCCTCCTGCCGCTTGCGCCGCTCGCTGCCTTGGCGATGGGCGGCCTCCAGCAGGAACCGCCGGTACCAGCCAAAAAACAGCTCGGCAAAGTCCAGGATTTCCGCACGGTACCCGGTGACAAACTCCATCTCTGTCGAGAGAGAGGTCTGGATGAAAACCGGGAGGGACTGCTTCGCTGCCCCCCACCCCCAGAATGCCCTATAGCAGGGCTGTTCCCCGAAGCCAAACGGAGCCTGGAGATGTGGTGGGTGGGTGGGCTTACGGGGCCTCCTCTATGAATTAGTTTTAGTCTGGGCAGCCCTTCCAAAGGAGAAGGAGGCCACCCCACAGACCTGTCCTCTGGGTCCTCTTCAGATGGAGGACTGTTCTCTCTAGTCGTCTAAAAGAGGACTTGTGGCCACCCCTCCTCTCCCCCCTTCCCCCCCAACAATGAATGGTGCACCCCTCTCCACTGGCCAACCGCTCCCATCATTTCTGGCCCTTTGTCACATTTTCTTCACCCCAAAGCAATTCCTGGGGGTGGGATCATCAAGCCCCCCCCCAATTTCCCCCTCCTTTTGGTTTCAGCTGAGTTGCCACAGCTGGCGCTGGTGTTGGTGTTGAGCCTGGCTGGTGTTTGACCACTCGTATTTATTTATTTACTTATTAAATTTATACCCCGCCCCTCTAGACCATGTCTACCCTGGGCAGCTTAGAAGAGGATGCTTAGCTGGGGACCCTCCCCTGAGCTCAACAGCTGCCACAGGTGGGGGGGAGACCCTTTTGCTCAGGAAGCCTAGAAGGGAGGTGACCTGCAGCCCCCGGTATGAAAAAGCCCCCACCCAAAAGAGAGAGGCTGAGCCCCCTCTGCCTCAGGACCCCTTAAAGTCAGTTGCGGTCAACTGAAAGGAGAAGGGGGGGGGCTTCTCGCAGGCCGACATGTTTGGAGCTGCCGGGCTGGCGGGGGGGCCGATAGGTGTGGGATAAAAGACCACAACTGCCCCCCCAGGTAGGGAAGGGGACACAGGTGAACAGCCCCCTCCTGCCAGTAGCCTGGGTCAACTGCCCCCTGCCCCGCCTGGCCTAGTCCAGCCTCTCAACTACCTGAAGCGAATGTCGTCGTTTTGAAGGTAAACTGCCCAGGGTTTCCCGGGCGCCGTGATGACCTCCCAGGATTCCGGAACCCGGGCAGGTGGCCAGTGGGCAAGGGCCCCTCCCTCTCCCCTGCTCTGCCTCGGCTTGAGCTCCCTGCCTTCGGCTCAGGCCACAGAGTCCTGTGGCTCTTTTGGGCTGGAGGAAGGGAAGGGGGCCGTGGTCCTACTGGACAGGGAGGGACATGGCTGTCCAGCAAGGCTGGGCAGAGCCCCTCCCGATCTCTGGAGGTTTTTATCCTGTGGACCCCTGGCAGGCTGTGATGTCCTCACAGGGGGTCTGCCAAGGCTTGAATGAATACTCTGATTTTTTTGCATTTTTGTTAGAATAGAAAGACAGAATGAAAGCAAGCAGCAAGAAAAGGAAACGCAGAACAAATTTTTTTATTTCCCTGGCTTGTTTGTGTGAAACATGGCTTTTCTAACCTATCGCCTCCATTAAAAACAAACAAAAGTAAAAATCAAGTTATGAAAATAACTGTTTGGTAGCAAATAACCAACGTGAATTTGACCCAACTCCAGGAGGCCGTGGAAGACAGGAGGTCCTGGCGTGCTCTGGTCCGTGGGGTCATGAAGAGTCGGACAACAACTGGGCGACTAAACAGCAACAAAGCAAATAACTGTTTGATATTTCTTTTTTTAAAATATGTTTTTATTTTTTTACAAAATTAGAACTAAAATACAAATTCAGCAGTAACTACATACAATGCACACTGGACTTTCCCCACCTGTTCGATATTTTTGCACACGTTGAGAACTGGCAAATGAATGACACTGAGCCGCTGAGAGACAGCAAGTGACATTTCTTGCTAGTGCGCAGTCAGAAGAGAGAGTCGGAGCCAGTCAGTGTCACTTCGTGCTTGTGTTTCTTCTTCAGTTTCTGCTAATAAAACTAACGTATTTAGTTATTGTTGGGTAAAGTGACTTTTCGATATTATTGCACTGAATTTCATACCAATCCATTTTGGCAGAGTCTCAGAATGGATTGCTAGCTGAAGAACGGAGGATACGTCCTGTTCAAAGCAAAATGAAGCTTCTTCCAGTCATCTTAAAAAGTGTCGCCCTTAGAGCAAGGAATATCCTGTCGATGAGACCCTTCGTGAGAAACTTTAAAGAAATATTTGATGCACTTTCTTGTGTCTTGGTGGTGAGCAGCAACAAAAGATATTTAAAGGGGCTAAAGAAAAGGTTAAGAACCGCTGCTCTGGAGATTCCAGAGTAGGGTGTGTGTGTGTGTGTGTGTGTGTGTGTGTGTGTGTGTGTGTGTGTGTGTGTGTGTGTGTGTGTGTGTGTGTGTGTGTGTGTGTGTGTGTGTGTGTGTGTGTGTGTGTGTGTGTGTGTGTGTGAGAGAGAGAGAGAGAGAGAGAGAGAGAGAGAGAGAGAGAGAGAGAGAGAGAGAGAGCAGTTGGCCATGCAAATGAATCTTAAGTCAACATAAAACTAAAAGACCCCACCCCACATGTGGCAAGCTAAGGGGCAGAGCCCTGGGTGGTGGAGAGGCACTGGCTGTGCACTCCTGAGGTTTGGGTTAGGTGAGACTGGCATGCCCTGGGAGAAGGCCAAAGGCCGGGGTCTAAGTCTGCGTGGGGCGATGGCCCTTGGGGCCCCGCCCGGCGCCCACCTGTCTTGCATCCTGGAGAGGGTTTTCAGTCCTTAGGGCAGGTGGGTGGGCACCCTTTTAGCGGGAAACGGACGCCCCAGGGCAGGGTCACGTCCTGCCAGCAGGGAACACTTCTGAGGCCCTTAAATTTAGGCTGCCCGTTTCAAAGCCTCAGTGGCTCCACAGCTGTTATGATGGCTCTCCTGAGGAAAAGGGCCCAGAAGGTCTCACTCAGCAGCTCAGGCATGTTCCGGGAGCGCAGGTGAGAAAGTCAAGGGGCCAGGAGCCCATGAATGCATGCGCCTTGCCTACAGCCCTCCCCCCAACTGACATGGGGCTGCTTGGCTGGAGGTTCTCCTCCCACTCTTTCTGAACCCCCCACCCGCACCCCCCTTTGTGTGCTGCTTCCCCTGGAAAGGTCTCCCCCCTCCTGACACTTTCTGGGCTACAAGGACATCTTGGCAGAAGGCTGCGGGTCGGGCCAGGAATGCCCTGCGGGGCCACCCTCCTGGGCAGACGGGCAGCTGGGGGGGGGAAGAGGTTGGGGGGAGGCTTCTGCCTCTGTCCACTGAAGCCTAACTGTTGCTTGGGGACCGAGTAGCCTCTGGGCCCCCCCTTCCAGGAGCTCACTTTGGGAATAGCCAGCAGGATTATGTAGGAACTGGGGGTGGCTCACAGGTTCTGTGGATGGCAAAGGGACTGCCTCTGAGCATGAGCAGACTGCCTGTTGAACGTGAGTAAATAAGCCCCTCTTGGTGGAAGGGGTCAGAAGGGAAGACATCCAGGAAAGGAGGGGTCAGGACCCCTTGCCTGTCATTCTGAAAACGAACAAACTGCTAGCTTTGAGGGCACGGGAGAGGGCCTTCTGCTCTATCGCCTCTCCTTTTAGACTCTGGAACTCCCTCCCACTGGAGACCCGCCTGGCCCCGTCTCGGCTGTCCTTCCACAAGCAGTTAAAAGACCTTTAGCTTCCAGGCAGGCTTTCCTTTAGTGACTGAGTGCCTAAGGAGGTTTTTTTAAAATAAATGGTTGTGCCTTGTTGCTTTGAATATGTTTTTGGTGTTGCTTTTGATTACCATTTTTAGTGTGATACTTGTTTGATCTTTTAAAGTTTTTTTATACTTACTGTCCTTTTCTTTACATACAGTTTTTTTTAATTATGCAAACTGCCTTGGGTCCTTTGTAAAGAAGAAAGGTAGGATATAAATATGCATGTAGGTATGCATGCACAGACACATGCATGCATTGTTTTACCTCTTGGCCCGGTATTTAGAGGAGCTGTCCATCTTCCATTTTGATCTGCTGGCTTCTGCTCTCTTTGGCTAAGCAAAGTGGCTTCAGTGGTTCAGAGATGGAGCAAAGGACCGTCAAGCCGCCCTAATATGGTTCTGGCAAGTGAAGCGCTCTAGAGACAATGGATGTGCTTATCAAATGCTGCCAAGGAGCTTGTTTGTACCTCAGCTAGGCATACCTGAGCTTATCGTGGTGGGATGCTGAAGAGGGAGCCGTTCGCATGTCGATATCATCGGTCTTCCAGGCCTCAGGCCGTCCTGATGGAGAATCCAGCTGCCACTTGTCGGTGTAAACAGCAAAAGCGTATCAAGGTGGTTCGCTTCACTCAGTGGGGATCTCGAATTTCTTGCACTGACTTGTGAGCCACGCTGTCGTCTGTTCCAGTTATTGAGTACCTGTGCAAGGGACTCAATAAACTTGCCTCCTTTTAAGTAAACCTGGAGCTTGCCTGCCGTTTCCTTGGGATCACTCCAAATTTCATACCTATGCAAAAACGAGCACTGGCAAAAACATGTTGACCTGCTCTGACAAGGAAGAGGGGGAATTCAGACTGGCACGGAAGGGTTTCTCCCTCTCCCTCTCTCTCTCTCTCTGTGTGTGTGTGTGTGTGGGGGATTGGTATTGTCTTCTATAATCATCTCAGAACAGCAGAGCTGGAAGGGACCCTCTGGGTCATAGGAGTCCAGCCCCTGCCAAGGAGGCCTGGCAAGTGGAGCGGGCAGGAATCGAACTCCCAACCTCTGGCTTCACCCTAAGATGCCTGGACCATTGAGCGATCCAGCAGTTCTCCTCAAGTCTCCTCCTCCTGTGGTCATCATGACCCTTCCCTGCCCTAGTCCAGGGTGGCCCCTCTGCCACGGGAGGACGGGCAGGCAGGCAGGCTAGCTGTGGGGTGCCGTCCTCCAGCCGAGGCCAAGCCCTGGGGGACTCAGGAGGCTCCCCAGCATGCGAGGGCACCTTCTCTGTTTCCTTCGGCCACGTTGGATCCCAGATGCCTCCCTCTTGGCCATGCACAGAGACGCACCCACAAAAGCACTCCTTAGGAGTCAGACAACAGTGAAGCTCCTTGGGGTCCCAGCTGACCCACAGCCACCCACGAGCCCCCCTTTAGCCCCACAGAACTCTTCTGTTCAGATTTCCTTGCCTTCTGGGCGCTCAGGTGCTGCGGCCGCTTCTCCCCCAACAGGCAGCAGCCCTGAGGAGAGGCACACTTATCCGAGAATATTTATTTCCTCTCTCTGCCAGGCGTGAGTGTGTTCCTGTTCCCCCCCAGAGTCCTCCGAGGGCTGCCCGGTCAGGATCCGTGCACCAGCAGGTCTGTCCACAGCTCAGCTGATGTGTCGGGGACACAGCCAGCCCAGGGCCAAAGGGGTGCCCCCCAGGGCCCACAACAGGGCTGGGAGGGGTCGTCTCCACTTGCCGCCGGCTCCACTGTACGCGTCGGTCCACACCTGGGCCTCCTGCTGTCCACCGCCCCCGCTCTGCGCCGGGGATTGGAGGAGGGAGTTCTGGGGCACCCGGAAGGGCCGGTGCTCGTGGGCTGCCGTCTGCTCCAGCCACGAGTGGTAGTTGGCGACGCGGGTGTAGACCCCGGGGCTCTGGGGGGCCGCACAGCTGCGGCCCCAACTCACTATCCCCACTTGGTACCAGTGCTGGTGGCTGCCACCGCCGGGGGGGTGGCACATGAGGGGTCCCCCGCTGTCCCCCTGCATGGAGGAGAGAAGAGAAGAGGCAGGTGGGAGAAAGCCCAGGGTGGGGGCGTCTGGACGTCCTGAGGTCAGTTGAGGGCATCCTGGAGATGACCAGGAGGCCGAGGGTGGAGCCCTCTGGCTTTTGACGGGCACACCTTGAGTGCCGAACTCAAGCAGGAGGGGCTCCCCGTCCTCTTGACTCTTGTGTGATGGCCCCTCCTTTGCTGGGGCCTTGGAAACAAGGGCTGGGGGCCACGGGGACACTGAGCTGGGGACCTGTGCCTTTACGGGGGGTGCGCGGGGTGGTGGACTTATGGCCCTTTGGAGGGATGTCTGCCTTCCACCCCCACAGTTCTAGGAGTCCACGGTTGACGTGGTGCCCAACATGGCTTTGCTAGATGCTGGAAAGGGAGACTCTGGGTTGTCACCTGGGGAGGGGGCTGCCCTGAGACCCCCATTGGGGGCTCGGCCACTGCAGCTAGTCTGGGAGAGGCTGCTCTCCGAAGGGGATGCGGGTCTGGCTGGGGCAGGGTCTCCTCCTACCTGGCAAGCGTCCCGGCCACCTTGCTCATATCCAGCACACAGCATGTTTTTGGTCAGGCTACGGAGCCATCGCCAGCACAGCATCCAGTCCACCAGGCCCACCTGGACGTCCAGCAAGGCGTAGGAGCCCTGCTTCGTCCCTGAGAGGGGGAACGAGGAAGAGAGAGAAACAGTCAGAGAGAGAGAGAGAGGGAGGGAGGAGAGAGGGTTGCAACTCACTGGGAGGTCAGAGCTGGGCGGCTTCCGGGCAAGGGCCCGCTCCCTCCGGAAGGGATTCTGCTCGGTGACAGGGGAAACACTGTGGTCCCCCGGAGTCCACTAGGGGGAGAAAGGCGGCGTATGTACAGTATGTCCAATCCCGTCCAGTCCACCGTCTCAGCCCATCGCAGCAAAAGAAGAGGGAGCCTTCTTGGGACATCTTAACCCATGTGTGATTTCATATGTACTTTGCAGACTGGAAGCCCCTTTTCCGATGTCTGTCATGGAAGCCAAAGTTGTCATGCCCACCCATGTGCACATGCACACACCCGAGCGTAGGAGGTGTGGGTTTTGAGGGGAACAGAGTGCAGAGAAGCCAGGGGGCAGCAGCCACATTGAGGCCCAAGAGATCTGTCCCTCCTAGAGATGCCACGGGCTCTTCGTTCTCTCCCACGGAAGCGCAGAGGGATCCCACGGGCACTCTGGCCCTGCTGAACCGTCACCTTCTCTCACCCCACAGCAGGACGAGAGCCCTCTAAACTGAACTGCTTCACAGGACATGGATGTCAGGACTTGAGGGGGAGGGGAGGGGAGGGGAGGGGAGGGGGAGAACTTGAAAAACACCCGAACCCTAGAGATTGCAGAGCATGATCAGGCTGGCTGAAGCATCCGGGCAGCTGCCGTTCCAAAAAGTAGCCTTTCCTGGTTCTTTAAGAAGGGACAGGACCACTCCCCCCTCCCTGGTCCAGCCAAGAGGGGAACCTTCCTGAGAACATTAAGGGGAGCCCCATGGCATCGCGACGGCTAAGGGCACCTACCCCCCCACCTCTTGTTCCCAAAAGGGAAACCCGTGGGCCGGGCGGAGGCAGGGCACACCCCTCACGGCCCCAAAACAGAGGCGGAAGGAGACGGCTTTCCTGGGAGTTAAGACTTCTGACCACGGGGGGGGGGGGGGGGAGGGAGCGCATCCTGCTGCAGAGTGACCTTTGAAAGTGTGTTGAAATAAATACACAGCAGCGTGGTCTAAACAAAAGACAAATGCAAAAATAGGCAATATCTTTATAGACCACCCCAATATATATATCATATAATATATGAGCTTTCGTGGATGAAAACACCCACTTCATCCGGTTTGTAGCGGTGTGAAGGAAAGTCCAAAAGTTCATGGCATTGGTTGATGTTCTGCTGGCCAAGGAACCTTTTTGTCTGGCCACACGCTTCCAAAGTGTGTGGCCAGACAGAAAAGGCTGCAGAGTGGCCACAGTGTCCGGGGCAGTGGGGAGCTTTCTGTGGGGCTGCTCCAAGCCCCACGAAAACCTCAGGACACAAGCCACGGATGCTCCCTTTCCACAGGTGGAGAACTGAGAAGGGGTATGCCCAGAACCCACCGGAGCGTCTCTCCATGGGGCCCTTCCTCTCCAGCCCCTCAAGTGGCGAAAGGTGGTCCACACCAATCCAAGGAGTGTCTGTGGCTGCCAGCATGGGCTCAGGGAGAGGCTTCAGCTGTGGGGCGCACATCACAGCTCTGCCAGAAGCAAAGGGGGCCTCTGGCTTGCTTGAAGCATGGGTGGGTGTGTGCCTGCGTGCGTGCATACATGTGCACCATGCCACCCTGTCTGGATCCTCCAGAGAGAGAGGATGTCAGATGGGTCCCTATGGCCCAAGGGAGGGGGGGTGGCGGCAGAGGGGCTGCCAGGGCTCACCCGGTTTGGTCAGCCCCCAGCCGGCCACAAAGCAGCTCTGCCACATGTTCTCGTTGGGTACGATGCTGGGGTCGGGCAGGCAGAGGGGGCTGTGGTACCAGCTGTAGGGGATCGGCTTCTCCAGCAGCAGGAGGGCAATGTCGTGGTCGTAGGTCCTGGGGTTGTACAGCGGGTGCAGGTGGATCTTCCGCACCCACCGGGTGACGTTCTGCTGGCCCAGGAAGTTGCTCCCAGCGGCCACCCGGATGTTCTTCCTGCAGGGAGGCATGGGGGCTGCATTAACCGGGGGTGCGGGTGGGGGGACGGCTACGTTCAGTTAAAAGTTTTTAACCGGTTGATCCCTCCTTCTAGTAGCCAACTTGCACGGTGGGCACTGTGGCTAAGAATGGGCCATGGAGAAATAAAGGAGAGGCTATCCATGGATTGCGAAGCAGCAGGATCATCCTTGCAGGTGCCTGAACAATGGGGGGGCCGGGGGGGCGGGGAGGTTTCCATCAGAAAGAGAGCAAGGCCACCCTCCTTTTTGCAGAGCTGCTGCTCCTGGGCAGGAAACGCCACGGGGAGACCACCACCGCCGCCCCCCCCCTTCAAAAGGGTGAGCTGCCCACAGAGGCTGGTAAAAGGAGGGCCAGAAATGGAACCTCCCTAGGAAAGAGCAGTGACAGGGCTTACCTCTCTGCTGAATACAAGGGGTATGCGTGTGTGTGTGTGTGTGTGTATGTGAGGGGGGGGAGGAGGCAGGGTCAGGGTGCCCGACCTCTCAGGGCCCAATTGCAGCTCCCCCTGAACTCCCTCCAGGCTAGTCACTCGCCAAGCATGGACACCCTTCCCTTGAACCCAGCGCTCACCAGCCCCCTTTCCCTGGCCAGAAGAGGGAGGGGTCCGGGCCCATCGCCCAGCAAGGGGATGCCTTCTTCTGCTGACCCTCCCTAGGAAATCCCCCCCCCCCGAATGCAGCTCGCCTCTGTGCCTTGTAGGTTACCTTCGGTCCGTGAAGCAGTGAGCGGCTGAGAGGATCCACCAGGGGTGGATGATGGAGCCCCCGCAAAAGTGGAAGTTGCTGGTTTGCACGCTGACCACCCACGGCCATTTCCCAGGCGATGCCTTCTTGCCCCCCACAATGCGGGCGCCACCCACGGGAAATCCATGGGGGCCATCCCACTGGGGCCGGTAGCCACAGCCTGCAGTGGGGAAGCAGGAGAGACAACAGCAGCCGCCTGACCCTAAAGCACCCCCAGCCCCCCCCCGTCAGATGTCCCCTCTGGCATCTTGGTCCCTCCTCCCCCTTCTTCTGCTGGTGGCATCACACCGCAAGGAAGAAGAGGCCACGCCGTGCCTTCCCCCCCCCCCCCGTGTGGCATCGCAGGAGACGGGGCAGGGGGAGCCATGCCAAAGGGGTTTGAAGGGGCCCTTGAGCCAGGCCTGCTTCAAGGCAGGGCCTCTCCCCCCCCCCCGGCCCCCCACCCCGCTGCCTCCATCAGCTCTCTTTCTATGGGTCTCGGGCTTGCTCCTCAGCCAGTCGGTACCTTGATTCCAAGCGCCCGTGCCTTGCCTGTGCAGGACCAGCGGCAACAACACCCACACCAACCAGCCCATGGGGCTCTCCCAGAGGCCAGTGGCAATGCCTCTCTCTTGGAAGGGGGGGGCATCCTGTGACATCACAGATCTCCCACTGGTGACATCACAGACACGGAGCTAACCCTGCCCCTGCCCCAGAATGGCACATACGCGCACCTGGTGGGCCGGCGGGAGCTTCCTCTTGGGCACCATCATCCCACAAAGGGCCCGATCCGGGTCCTCTTCGTACCCACTTCCCAAGTCCTTTCTGCCCACTCTTCTCTGGGTGGGGGGGGGAGGCAGAGGGGCAGGTGACCCTCCCCCAGCACTTGCAGCAGGAGACTCACAGGGACCAGGGAAGCGGGCTCCTGGGTAACTCCCCTCCTCCCTTACAGCCAACTGGGGCGCAGTGTGAAAAGTGGAGGGGAAGGACTCCCCCCCCCCGCCCAAGAGGGCTTCCTTCCTAAAAGGGGGGGGCGGGGGCGGGGGCAGGGGACTGGTGCAGAGGCTGCAGTCAGTCTGGAGGGCACAAGCCGGATTCCGCCTGGCCCGCCCTCAGGGCGTTGGCACAAGGAAGTCCTGCGGGGGGGGGCTTTGCTCTCCCCCTCCCCACCAGGAGGTAGAGGGGATGGTGTGGGGGGCGCGGGGTCCGGGGGCCCTAAACACCTCACAAAAGGGCTCCACTTGCGGTGGGGGGTGGTGGAAGGTCGGCCTCGTGGGGCTGCCCTCCCCAGGGGCGGGAAGGGCTCCTGGCCCTGCGGGGACGGGCTGGGCAGGGCTGGGGGCACCAGCCGGGGCGAGGGAAGGGGTCCCTCCGACCGTCCCGCGGGGAGACCTACAGGGGTGGCCCCCCTTGGCACGGCTCGGGCCCACGGCGGCCGCACTCCGACCCCCCACCCCCACCCCACCCCCGCTCCAGGGGGCCTTTGCGGGGCCGAGAGGAGGAGCCCCCCCCCGTGATGCGCGGGAAGGTCGCGCTCGAGGGCCCGCGCGGAGCCCCGACGGGGCGGGGAGGAAGGAGCGGGGCAGGACTTGGAGGAACCCCAAGAGGCGGCGACGGGGCGGAGGGGGGCGGGCTTCGCGGGTCGTCGGGAGGTTCCTCCGCGGCAGCGCCTCCAGCCTTGGCGGCAGTCTACCGGGCATCTCCCGGGCGCGGGCAAACAGGGCGAACGAAGGCCGCCTCCTCTTCCGGCCCGGCCGCCTTTCGCTTTCGGTCCGCGAGGGATCCGCACAGCCGGCCCCGCCGCCGCCCGGGCAGGACGATGCCGTCGAGGGGGAGGCTGCCGCTGCCGCCGCTCCTGCTGGTGCTCGTCGGCTCAGGTAATAAGGCGCCTCCAGGTGGGGAGGGGCTCGCCTCGGACCCTGGCCAGCGCCCCTCTCCGTCCGCCCCCCCCCACACCCGGGCCCTCTCCCCTCTGGGCCGCCCGGATCGGTGAGGGACCCCCCTCCCGCCCAGACCGGAGCTGCGCCCGGCCGGGGTCGTCGCCTAGCCCCCCCCCGGGGGGGGTTTCTCCTCCGCCCCTTTCCCGCTGGGGCGCCCGGGGGGGGGAACACAAGGAGCCCGGCCCTTCTTGGTCCGCGGGTTCTGGGAGCGCGGGGAGCTGATGGAGGCAAGGCCACCGCCTGAGACCCCCCCTTCCCCCCCCCGAGGGACGGTGTGGCTGCCGCCCTCTGGAAAAAGACGTCTGAGGTGGGGCCACCCTTCCACGCAGGGCGGCGGGAGGGGATCTGCGCCCCCCCGGTGCCTCTCTCGCCCCGTCGCGGTGCTCTTCCTCCTGTGGGTCTGGGCTTGGCTGTAGCGGAGGAATGTGAGGGGGGGGAGGCCCCCCGCCCTGCCAGTTGCCTAGGTGAGTGGGTGGGTGGGGAAGAAGGCGGGGCCTGGGAGAGTGCGGCCAGGTAGCGGCCCAGGGGGCGCGTGGGCGATGGAAGTGCCCCTGAAAAAAAAGGGGGGGGCGTTTGCTTCCCCTGTTGGTCTTGCATTTCCATGTAGTATTTCTGGAGCGGAACGGGGTGAAGGTGGCAGAAGTGGGGAAGGTTGGTATTGTGTATGGACATGTTCCTTTGTTAGTTTTGTTATTTCCCTTTCCTTTATTTGTTATTTTTTCTTTAATAATAATAAAAAGGAAGGGACTCTTCCCCCTAGCAACACTGCATGCATGCAAACCAGGACTCCATCAGAGAGCCAGGGACCAAAATATCCTTTAAATCCCTTTTCACCCCGTTCCACTCCAAAAATATACATCAATTCTTCTGCTGGCTTATGATCTTTCCCTTTCACAAAGACATATTTCAGATACAAATTCCATATCTCTTTAAAATCATTATATTTTGTCATTCCCCTTCTTACTTTCATTTCACGTTAGTTTGTTATTAATCGCTAAATTCCACAGTTCTTTATATTAGTCTTCAAGATTAATTTGCTCATCGCTTTTTTAGTTCTTTGCAAATATTAGTCTTGCTGATGTGACCATTATAATAATTAACTCTTTCTGTTTTTTAATGTGGTCATTCTTAATTATATTTAATAAGGCAATAATTGGTGATATTTGAATATTATATCCAATAATTTCTCTAATTTCTTTAAACACCAGTGCCCATTCTTTCTGTCTTATTTCACAAGTTCCCCACATACGCATATAGGTCCCTTTTTCTTTTTCTTTTGTTTCTCCAGGACTGAGATGGTACATTTTTATTTATTATATTCAGTCTTGTTGGAGTAAAGTACCATCTTCATGGAACCTTGTGACGATTTTCTTTTACCCTTATAGACATATTCTTTGTTATTCTTTGTGACCCCATCTTGTTCCAATCCTCACTTTTAACCTCTTCCTCTTGCCACTGATTTTTCATCATAGCTTCTCCAGATCCTGCTTATGTTAAAACTTTATAAATTACACAAACTGTACCCTTTCTTTTGTTTCCTTCCTCTTGAATTTGTCTTTGCTCAATAATCTCCTCAAATTTTCTCAACTTCCTAATTTCTCCTACTTTTCTGATCCACCTCTTTGTCCAACTTTCCATTTGGGATATGTTTAACGAATAGATTCTTTCTTCCTGCCCCAACATTTCCTTTACAGTATTTTTATCTTTCATCTTTTTCATCCAATTCCTTATTGCATTTATTGAAAGGATACAAAAGCAAAGCTACAAAAAAAAAAAATGATGGAATTTAGGACACATGCTGCTATGAATGTTCAGCAGGCAAGAAGCCCACCCGGAGAGCGGGGGCCGGGGGGAGGTAGAGATGAGACCATGGAGGAGCCCGCGTTTTGGGGTGTCCCCCCGCCAGCAGGCAGCCTGGGGGGGGGTGTCCTTTGTGCAGTGTGCCTCCCCTTCAGCATCCACCACCACCACCACCACCACAGCGCAGAAACCAGGGCGAAGCTCCCCTGCTGGCCCCCACCCCCTGCCGTCTCCTTCTTCGCCCCCTTGGCTTTGCTTCGGGGCCAGCTGTGTGCCAGGTGCTGTGCAGGCCACAGCAAGAACCTGGGGGGGGGGGCGGAAGCAGCGATGGCTTGCGGCTTGTTCTCTATAGGACCCCCCCCCCCAATTCGTGTTTCCACTCTCTTGCCTGATTCCAGCTTGCCTTTCTTCCCACAGTGTTGGGGAACGAAGGGGGAAGCGCTGGGAGCTGTTGGTGTCCAAAAAAGTATGCGGAGGCTCCCCCAGTTGTGAGGAACTGGCCTGACAGGCTGCAGTCCTGGGAGATCTGTGGCGATTTTGTCCGGTGAGTGGGCAACGCTTCAGCCCTGCTGCTGGCCAGGAACTGTGTGCAGCGCAGGGGGTGTGTGTGTCTCCCTCTCACCCCACCCCTTGCCCCTGATCGGTTCCTCCTTCCTCACCTCCCCCCCCCACTCTCTGGCCCCTTCCCCACCCCGACATCCCACCCCTTCCTCCTCTACAGATTTCAATTTCCAAAGTGGATGTTTTGTGGCCTAAAGGATGCTCCGTGGGTCATCGAATTCCAGAACTCAATGGCTGATAGAAGTGAGTCCCATTCCCCCCCATACAGTGGAAAGGGGGGGGAACCCTCCCTTCTGGGCTTGGGTGCCAAGTGTGGGTCTTCCTGTTGAGTGGGGCAGGGTGGGGTGGGGGGACAGAAGGGGTCTTGGCTGTCCATTTGGAGCACCTGCGGAAGCCCCACCCTGCTGCGTGTGCCTCCTTCCTGCAACGGTCCTTTTTCCTGAGGGAGGGGGTTGGGTCCGGGCAGGATGGCTCCCCTCATGTTCTCCGGTGACCCACAGTGGCCATCTCTTGTGTGCCCCTCGATGGGCCCGATGCAGGGCACTCTACCTGTCCCCCCCCCCGCTCTCCCACTCAGCAGCTTCTCCTGCACAGCAGCACCCATCAGAGACATCCCTTGCGTGGGTGGGGTGGGGGGGCTGGCGACCCAGGAGCACCACCGCCTCCAACCCTGCTGTCCGGCTGGGGCTGGGGTGCCTTCCTTTTCCTCCCCTTCCTTCTGTTCGTTGATTCTGGGGAGTCGGGGGGGGGCTTGCTTGGGGGCTGGAGCCTCTCTGCCCACCCACTCAGCCAGCTTGCCCTCGGGATCTCAGTCCACCTTTGTTTTCCCAAAGGGAAAGGGGCAGCGAGAGCAGAGGCCAGTGAGGGGGGCCCTCCTCCCACCCCCAGACCCCCAGTCTTGACCCTCCCAGCTCAGACCTCCAGAGGACCAGGGGGGCCAGCCACAGAGGAGACCCCGGCTCGGCCAACGGCCTCGGAGGCCTTCACCACAGCAGCGGCTCAGCGGCCGACAGCGACCAGCACAGGTGAGCGAGCCAGGTGGGGTGAGGAATTACAAAGGCGGAGGGGCAGCCAGGCGTGGGGGTGGGCCCAGGCGGACCAGGGGCGCCGATGCCTTCCAGATGCCGCAAAGACCGCTTAGACATAAAACCCCTCCGTGGCTTCCCTGTCACTCCCGGAGAGCCCCAGACCGTGGCCCTTTATTTCCCTGCGGGGGCGAAAGAGGGCAGGGATCCCTCGTGGGAGGGACCCTTCCTACCATCTTTGGGAGACTGTGGCTGCTTTAAACATCTCACTGCTTGTGTGCAGAGGTCGCCAGAGTGAGGCCCAGCCACTCCCCACATCACGGCCTGCCAGCGCAGACTACGCAGATTGCTGTGATCGGCCTGTTGGGCGTGACACTCCTTTCCATAGCCGTGGCGGTCGGCGTGGTCTGTCGGAGGAAACGCCAGCCCGGCAGGACGCGCGTGGCAGCCCTACTTCTTCCTGGGGCCGCAGGTGAGTGAGGAGGGGATGTGGGATCCGGCTGTGTTTTGCACGTTTTGTCTCTGCTCCAAGTTTTCTGCCAAACTAAAAGGGAGAAAAATAAGCCGGGGAGGGGCGAGGCAAAAGACTGTATAGTCCCTTAAAGACTCTGATCTGGCCGTGGAGCCAGAGGCTGGGAGTTTGATTCTGTACTGGGCCTCCTCGGGGAAGAGCCAGCCTGGGTGGCCTTGGGGGCAAAAGCTGCGCAGGAGTCCCAGGGATCGATCCCGCCCAGAAGGAGGGTTCGGGGAGCTCCTTCTGCGTACTCTCTACCTGGAAAAGCCTGTAAAGGGGGCACCCGAAGTCAGAATTGACTTGACAGCCCACAATTATGATTAATTAAAGACAGAATTATTTCAGAGTGGTCTTTCATGGATCAAGGTCCACTATTTAGGCTCACGGAGAGCAGATATTTGTCTATTTTTATACTCCCCCCCCCCCCCAAGGCCAGGCGAGGGTTCAAAAGATGGACAAAGTGGCAGGGCTTCGTTCACAGAGAAACCAGATACAGTGGTGCCTCACATAACGATGTTAATTGGTTCCAAACAAAACATCGTTATGTGAAAACATCGTTATGTGAAGCACCATTTCCCATAGGAATGCATTGGAAACCGGTTAATCCGTTCCAATAGGAACGGATTATCCGGTTTTTTCCCTCCCCCCGTGGCTTGGATCTGACCCACGGCGGCTAACTCAGCCATGGCTTGACTCCCTAGAGTCCGGCCATGGCTGGGGTAGCCGCCGTGGCTCGGATCCAAGCCGCGGGGGGAGGGTGGTGGGATTGGAATGCCTTTCAGGCATCCCGGGCTTGGATCCCACCCGCCGCCGGTTAGGGTAACCGGCGGCGGGTGGGATCCAAACCCGGGATGCCTGAAAGGCATCCCAAGCCCACCACCCTCTCAGCCTGCCCCCACAGCTTGGATCCAAGCCATGGGGGGTCGCTGGGAGCGGACACCCCCCCACCCTGCAGCCGCCGCTTGAAGCCTCCCCGCGCTGCTTTCCCCAGCCATTCTCGGACGTCCAGGCGTCCGAGAACGGCTCGGGTAGGCAGCCTGGGCAGGCTTCAAGCGGCGGCTGCAGGGTGGGGGGGTGTCCGGAAGGTTTCCAGGCTTTCACCTGGAAACCTTCCGGATACCCCCCCCCCTGTCCCCGCTGCTGGTAGCCTGCCCGGGCCGCCTACCCCAGCCGTTCTCGGACGTCCAGGCGTCCGAGAACAGCTCGGGTAGGCAGCCTGGGCAGGCTACCAGCTGGGGCTGGCTGACGCTTCGGAGGAGCCGCGGGGAGAGGCCTCCCCGCGGCCCCTCCGAAGCGCCGGCCAGCCGGCCGGCATTCTCGGGGCAGGCGCTTCGGAGCAGCCGCGGGAGAGGTCTCCCCGCGGCCGCTCCAAAGCGCCCGCCCGGAGAATGCCTGCAGGCTGGCCGGCGATTCAGAGCGGCTGCGGGGAGACCTCTCCCGCGGCCCCTCCGAAGCGCCGGCCAGCCGGCCGGCATTCTGGGGGCAGGCGCTTCGGAGCAGCCGCGGGAGAGGTCTCCCCGCGGCCGCTCCAAAGCGCCCGCCCGGAGAATGCCTGCAGGCTGGCCGGCGATTCAGAGCGGCTGCGGGGAGACCTCTCCCGCGGCTGCTACGAAGCGCCGGCCAGCCGGCCGGCATTCTGGGGGCAGGCGCTTCGGAGCAGCCGCGGGAGAGGTCTCCCCACGGCCGCTCCAAAGCGCCCGCCCGGAGAATGCCTGCAGGCTGGTCGGCGATTCAGAGCGGCTGCGGGGAGACCTCTCCCGCGGCCCCTCCGAAGCGCCGGCCAGCCGGCCGGCATTCTGGGGGCAGGCGCTTCGGAGCAGCCGCGGGAGAGGTCTCCCCGCGGCCGCTCCAAAGCGCCCGCCCGGAGAATGCCTGCAGGCTGGCCGGCGATTCAGAGCGGCTGCGGGGAGACCTCTCCCGCGGCCCCTCCGAAGTGCCGGCCAGCCGGCCGGCATTCTCAGGGCAGGCGCTTCGGAGCAGCCGCGGGAGAGGTCTCCCCGCGGCCGCTCCAAAGCGCCCGCCCGGAGAATGCCTGCAGGCTGGCCGGCGATTCAGAGCGGCTGCGGGGAGACCTCTCCCGCGGCTGCTCCAAAGCGCCGGCCAGCCGGCCGGCATTCTCAGGGCAGGCGCTTTGGAGCGGCCGCGGGAGAGGTCTCCCCGCGGCCGCTCCGAAGCGCCCGCCGGGGGCCTATGGGGGAAACATCGCTATGCGAGTTTCCTCCATAGACTGCCTCGCTATACGAGGCAGTAGTTTCCCCCAGAAACCCCCTCGCTATGCGAATTCATCGTTAAACGAAGCATTCGCTAAGCGAGGCACCACTGTAATGCCTTTGGAGGTTCTCCGCCTTCCAGGGCTGGCGAAGCAGCCGCCTCCGGCTGTGGGTTGCTTGGGTGGCAGCAGTGCGAGCCAGAGGATTTGGCTACACTCCTGTCCCTCGTCTATTTAGGATATTTTCGTAACACCCGACTGGCCTTGCCCTTTGCTGCTGCTTTGCAAAGACAGTTTGCTGTGCAAACCACATTTTGGACCGGAGCTGCCTTCAGTCTGCACCAGCCCCTGAACACCTTTTAAGGTCCCTTTTAAGTGTTCTTATTTTAAGACCTATCATATTTGCTAGATGCTCTCCCACCTTTTGTTTTGTTTTTTACAACCCCCCCCCCAAATAAACATGGGGAATACAGTGGTGCCTCACTAGACAGTTACCCTGCATGATAGTTTTTTCGCTAGACACTGACTTTTTGCGATCGCTATAGCGATTCGCAAAACAGTGATTCCTATGGGGGAATTTCGCTGGACAGTGTTTGGTCCCTGCTTCGCAAACCAATTTTTGCTAGACAACGATTTTGACAGCTCCCTCTGCGCTCGCAAAACGGGTGTTTTCGGGACCTAAAACAGCTATTTAAACAGCTGATCGGCGGTTCACAAAGCGGCTTTCCTATGGCCGATCTTCGCTAGACAATGACGATTCTTCCCCATTGGAACGCATTAAACAGGTTTCAATGCATTCCAATAGGGAAATGCTTTTCGCTAGACAATGATTTCGCTAAACAGCGATTTCAGTGGAACAGATTATCATCATCTAGCGAGGCACCATTGTAAATCAGTAAAAGCCACATGGTGTCCCCTTGGGCAGGCAGGCAGGCTGTCAGAATGGGAGGCCCGGCTGTGCTCCCTTTTAGACTAATTGGTTTTTGACCCTGTTTGTCCCCTCCCTTCCCAACCCTCGTTAGTGGCGCTTTAAGGCTTTTACAAACTCTCTCTCTCCCTGCCCGCGCTCCCCCCCGCTCACTTTTCCATCCTTCTTTCCAGGCCAGAAGAAGGACCTCTGTGTACATCATTGGGAGAATACCTGAAGCAAAGGCTGGGGTTCCAAGCTGTGGGATCTGCTGCACTGCTTTGTGACAAGGCTGGTGGTTGGGAGGAGGATTGCTATGGTTGCCCCCCCTCTATCATCCCCCCCCCCGCCAGCAGGAGTTCAGCCTTTTCCAGGGGTTTCACTTTCCAGCCTGTGTCCCTTTCTTTGTCTCTGGTTTTTGTACAGAACAGTAAAATGTTTGTTTTTGTAAAAAGATGCTGCCTTTGGGGGCTTTCTGGAGGGCTGTCTAACAGTGCCAGTTTCTGTGTGTTTACTCAGACGTAGGTACCACTTAATACTTGTGCCTTTGAACCCGGCTAAATCTACATGTAGATGTGTATGTTTTGTTTTTGCTAGAACAGACACTCTGAGCGACCAGAATTCAGAAGCCAAAGGCTGCTTTCAGTTCTCCAAGGAGAACATGACTGGGTGACTCATGTCTGAAAAATGCTTCCACATCTACTTCCTCCTGTGAGGCTGTGGGACTTTCCAGACCGTGGCAGCGGCCGAATGCAGAACGTCAGCAGAACCCAGACGGCCCCCAGGCTCCCGAGGGCTGGAAAAGTGTGACAACAGCCACTGTGGGACTCTGTGGCAGTGAAGGGAACCAGGGCTCTGGTGGTACCGGAAAGCCCACGGGTTTTTTTTTCTCTGGCTGAAGGGCTGCTGCAGAGCACAGAAGCCAATGCCAAGCAACGCCCATCTGGCTGAGTTTTATTTGGCATCCACCAGTCTCTCTCTCTCTCTCTCTCTCTCTCTCTCGCTGGTGGGCGTTCCTCCTCTGGCCCAGCTGAAGGGAACTGCGGAGGTGGGAGATTAGCAAACCTGCGAAAGCCCCAAGGGGGTTGATCAGGACATTGTTGGTGGCACGTGGGGAGGGGGTGAAATGAGAAAGGCTCGTGGGAGGGAAGAGGAAAAGAAGAACCAGATCTAAATATTTGCATGCTGAATACAACTTACAGGGGCCGGTACAATTTGGAGTGGCTGGCGGAAGGCTTTCCGGATTTGGGTGCGATCTGGGGTAGGTGGGGGCCAAACGGTCCCTTCAGTCTCTGATGCCCTTTAGTTTCTTAGGGCGGAATAATGCTGCGAAGCCACATTTCTTTTTCCAAAATAACAATCCTACGACACAAAACCAACGAGCAAATATTTACTGCAGGGCTAGGAGCCTTTCCACTCAGTGTGTGGTTAGGAGTGTCTCTGTGCCCCCCCTCTCCTGCCTGGCCTGGGCACCAGCCGTGGAACAAGTGGATATTAGGGACAGCGTCATCCTTGGGACTCCAGCTTTGGCTGGACCTGGAGGCCACAGAGGGTGCCATGGGCGGGAGCCGGGGGGGACTCCATGCCTCTTACGTTCCCCCTTTCCAGCTCCCGTTTCCCTTTGCCCTGGCACTGTGGGGCCCAGTGCCTTCCCGTTTGATCTGTGGCCTCCCTCTTCTTGGGCTGCACAAACGCTGCTTCAGCATTCTCCTGGAAGATGCGGGTCGAAGGACAGTCAAGCAGCCCTGATGGGTTCCTGGCATGGAAGGCTGGCTGGAGGCAACAGAGCTGGTTCTCAGACCCCACTGACATGCTTCCGTGCGCTTTCTCCTATAAAGACCTTGGTGATGCTGAGAAGATCCCCTGGCTGCAACTCTGAAATACAACTACTGTATATACATTACAATTTAGCAATTACATCAAGGTGGCCAAAAGGCAGCCCATCGTGTCTCTCGATGAACCATGGGAAGACACCCCTTGTCTGAGAGATGTAAAGGCACGTAACTTCCCTGTCTTTAGCAAAGGCACCATAAAAAAACAATAAAACGAAATCCACACTCCTTCCTGAAGGAATCCCAAAGGACTTGTCCCTTAGAAAGGCATTTCAGAGGAACTTCCCGGGAAAGAAAAGTTGAAAGGAATACCACCTTAAATGGGCTTCTGTGACCTTTTGTGTGTATCTTCTATTTATTGTTCCCTGCATTCTGTTTTGGCTCAGACCTTTCCTGACGTGTTGATCATGCTATATCTGAAACATCTTGACTGGCTTGCCAAATACATTCCCTGGAAACCTTGCATCATGTTTGCTTTGGCATAATTGTGGCAGAAAAGCCCCCGCAGCGTGGTGGGAGGGAGCATTTCCTATGTCAGAGTGAAAAGGAGCAAACGATATATATTATTGCCGCCCAGCTGCAGCCTACAGAGGGAAGTGGCCTAAATGTAGAAAATCTGCTTGATCAACTCAATGGTGGTTTGGACGTCTTGTGGTGACCTGCAGGCCAGGCCGTCATCTCTTCCAGATGACTGAGCACCACTTGGGCAGCTGTTAAATTTGATTCCATAAAGGTTCTCCTCATAAGCCAACCTGGAACTGACTGATCCTTTCCTTGAGATTCTCAGAAACCCTTGGCCCACAGCGAGGGCACATGGGCACTTCATCTGGAGATAGTTGGCTGCTGTAGCATCAACTTCCAGTCATGAGGGCAGCCGGAAGGAGAGGAGGGGTCCCTGGGAAGAGGTTTGGCCCTGGCTCCCCTCCCTCCAACTATGGCTTGGGCGAAGAAGAGAGGGACGGAGGGGCCCAGAAGCTCACCTGGCCTGGAGCAGACAAAGGCGCTGTTGGCCCTGGGCTCCCAGCATCTGGCTGAGTCTCAGGTGACAGGTGGTGGGGGGGAAGAGACGTCTGCCATTGCAGGCTTGAGGCGTCTGAGGGTTCAGCGCCCCCCTCTTCCCACCAGATCCCCTCTGTGTCTGAACTGCCAAGATCCACCAAGGGAGCCTGTGGTCCCTCAGACACGGTTGGACTCCACTTTTCAACAGCCTGTTCCAGGGTGGCCAGTGATGATGTGGCTTGTAGTCCATCACGGCCGGCTTTCAAGAAGGGCCCCTTTCCCTGGCCACCCCCAGCTGCCCGCTCCTGCCTAGGGTTATGGTTTATGCCTAAAGGGCTGGATGGGCAAGCCCTCGTCGCGATGCCACGGCGATCACCTGGCTGTTGGCCCTGGAGGGGTCCTTTCCTTTCCCTGCTCCTCGGGGGGGGGGGGAAGGGGAGAAAAGATGCAATCTGGCAGTTGCAGCCCCTGAGTGCAGAGTGGATGCTTCCAGCCGAAAAAGGCGGAATGGAGGTCAAACCAAGCCCATCGCCCCAAGTTGGCCACAAGCTTTGCCCGCTTTGGCTGCCAGGCGGAGTGGGGGTGGGGATGGAGGTTGGCCGGGATTCCTCAATGGGACGGCCGTGGCCTGGCCCTCACCTATGCCGGGTGAGCTCAGGGCAGAATCCACGCCTCTCGACAGAGGGGGCTCCCTGGGCTCGGAGCCTGGTGCAGCTTTCCTCTGCAGGGGTGGGTGAGGGACTGCGGCGGGAGGGCCACTTTGCTTTCGCTTCCCTTCCCCAGGTTGGGGAAGGCAGGAGCAAAACCACAGCCAGACTCAAGTGCTGCCTGCCTGAGGGTTTCAGAGCAGGTGTTATGAGGCAGGAAAGCTGCTAGGCTGCCCTCTGGGAAAGCAGATGGAAAAAGGAAGCTCACGTCGCCTCCCACGGGAGAGGAAAGCAGGGGGATCCTCCGCCCGCATTCCAGGTGGGAAGGCATTATCCCCTGAAAGTGGGGCATATCCCTGTGACTTCACTGTCCGAATTGCAAGCATGGCCATTGGGCCCCTTCAGAAGGTGGATCTGAAGCCAGATATAAACAAATATAAATATCGAAAGATACGACCAGTCTCTTGTTTATCTATTCTGTATTTAAGACGAGGCATTTCTGACACATGTTTTCCGATGTCTCACATAGGTTGGGAAGGTGACGGAGGCAAACTCCACAGAAACAAACAAAAAAGAAAGCCAGTCATAATCTCACATTTCTGAGTTGATCTAGGCAGCGAAGTCCCCCAATTGGGTGGACAAAGTCAGATTAAAAGAAAAAAGAAAAGAAACTGAGAGCACAGAAGTCCGTCCGTGGCCTCCAACTGGCTCCTTCAACCACGGGCATCCCAGCAGGTCACGCGGGGACGTCCCCCGCCTACGGTTCCAGCATTTGCTCGCAGGTCCGAGAGAGCTCCCCCAGCTTGACGCGGGCGTAGTCGATGCGCTTCAGGGCCATCTGGCAGTCTTTGCGTGCGGAGTAGCTGGACCCCTCGTGGGGCTGCCCGGTAGCCACCTGCCGAACAAGAGATGCCATCGTCTCACCTCCGGCCGTAGCAGCTCTGGGGAGACGGCGCAACAGGAGGCGCCTCAAGGAAGCACCCGTGGACCCTCTGGCTGCTTTTGACCCCGGGCACTGCTCCAGGGACCCTCGCAGGAAGGGACTCCTCAAGAGTGTTGGAATGATTGTAGATGATATCTTGAGCCCACCTACTTCACCTTTGCAACAAGTAGTGTGGGTTCAGAGTTTCCCCCCAAACCCTTAAAATTAAATTTAAAGAGGTATGACTAGAGAAAGGGTTAAACAGAATAAGGAGCTGGATGAAAAAGATAAAAAATAAAAATACTATAAAATAAATGTTGGGGGAAGAAGAAGGAATATCCTCACTACTCCAAATGGAAAGTTGGACAAGAGAGTGGATTACAAAAGGAGGAGAAATTAGAAAACTGACAAAATTTGAGGAGATCATTGAGCAAAGACAAGTTCAAGAAGAAGGAAACAAAAGAAAGAGTACAGTTTGTGTAATTTATAAGATTTTAGTACATTCTGGATTTGAACCAGTGATGATGAAAAACCAGTGGCAGGAGGACATTGAGGAAGAGATTAAAGGAGAGGATTAGAATAAGATATGGTTACAAAGAATAATGAAGAATATGTCTATAAGGGTAAAAGAAAATTGTTATAAGGCAGCATAGAGATGGTATTTAACTCCAGTAAGATTGAATATAATAAACAAAAATGTACCATCTCATATGCTGGAGATGTAAAAAGAGACCTATATGCATATGTGGTGGATGTGTGAAACAAGAAAGAACGGGCACCGATTTTTAAAGAAATTAGAGAAATTATTGGATATATAATTCAAATATCACCAATTATTGCCCTTTTAAGTATAATTAAGAATGACCATCTTTAAAAAGAACAGAAAGAGTTAATTATAATGGTCACAATAGCAAGACTAGTATTTGCAAAGAATTGGAAAAGTGATAAGCAAATCAATCTCGAAGACTGGTATAAAGAACTGTGGAATTTAGTGATTAATAATAAACTAACATGTGAAATGAAAATAAGAAGAGGAATCATAAAGTACAGTGGACCCTCGACTTACGAAGGTCCCTACTTATGAAAATTTCGAGGTACGAAAAGCTGCAGCCGCAACATTTAGGTTCGACTTGCGGCCAGAGCTTCGACCTACGAAAGGCAGGGGGAAAGCGGAGCGGCTTTTGGCTTCCCGGGCTTCACAACCCCCTTCGCCGTCCCCGTCTTCTGTCCCTGGTGCCCACTGCCTTCTCTCCACACAGGGTCAGGAGGCAGAGGGCAGCGGGGGCGGGAGAGAGAGGGCGGCGGGGGCAGCTTTGGAAGCCCGGGTTTTTTTTCTTTGCCTGGAACGGATTAAATGCTTTTCCATGCATTCCTACTGGAAACGGACCCTTGACCGACGGACTTTTCGACCTGCGGCCACCGTTCCAATATGGATTGATTCCGTAAGTCGAGGGTCCACTGTATAATGATTTTGAAGAGGTATGGAAATTTTATTTGGAGTATGTCTTTGTGAAAGGGAAAGGTCAGAAGCCAGCAGAAGAATCCATGTCTTTTTGGAGTGGAATGGGGTGAAAAGGGATTACGTAAAAGGATACCTTTGGTTACCTGGTCCCGAGGGTGAAAGTGACGCAGGCGGGGAAGGTTTAATTTGTATTGAGTACAAACATGTGCCGTATGTTAGTTTTGTTATCTCCCTAATAATAAAAGGAAGCCCCTCCCCCCCCCGCAATCTCCACTGCATGTATGCATGCAAACGGGGGGGGGGGAGGGCAGCTCCACCAGAGAGCCAGGGGCCGCTTCTTCTGGCGTGGCTCACTCACAGGAGCGACCTGAGCGCACCTCCCTTCTCCGCAGCCGCCGCCTGCCTGTCGGAAAGGGGAGGCGAGGGCCGGGCCAGGGTCGGGGTCGGGGTCGGGGCAACCCCTGGCCCAAAGCCACCCACCCACCTACCTGCCTGCCTGCCTCCCGACCGGCCTCCCGACCGACCTACGACCTACCTGGGTCAGGTAGCGGATCTGGGCGGAGAGCTCGGACTCCACCTTCTGGACGGAGGCCACGAACTGCGAGGCGTGGCGGTCCAAGAGGCGCTCGGCGGGCTTCTCTTTGCTCAGCTCCAGGATCACCGTGCCTGCGGGGGGGGGGAGGGGAGGGGAGGGGGGAGAGAAGGGGGCGTGGCGTCAGCGGTGGGCGGGGCCCCGCGGGGGAGTCATACACCCCCTCCCCACGTCCTGGGACTACATCTCCCAGGATCCCCCAGTCTGAGCGCGCGGATTCTGGGAGCTGCAGTCGTCCTCGTCGCCGTCCCACCCGGAGGGTCGCCAGCCTCGGGCCTCCCGCACTCCACCCACGAAAGCCACCTTAAGGGGGGCTCCTGCCAGCCCCACCCGGGGGGGGGACCCGTGGAAGCCCCTCCCGCCCCGCCCCTCCCGCCAAGCCCCGCCCACCCGCGCTCTGGAGCGCCGCCCCGATCTCGCGCTCCAGCTCCTCCAGCAGCCGCAGCCGCTCGTTGGCCAAGCCCAGGCTGTAGGCGCTCGCGCCGGCGCCCGCCGCTGCCCCCGCGGCCATCTTGGCCCTCGACAGCACCCGTAGGCGCTCTTCCGCCCGCTGACTTCCGGCCCCGCTGGGCGCCCCGCCCCCTGCTGCCGGGTGAAACTACAACCCCCAGCGCTCCTTGCGCGGAAGCGGGCGGTCGCTCACGTGACACGGAAAAGAGGGTATGCTGCGCGGCCAAGGCGGGTGGAGGCAGCACGTGCGCGCGGAGCTGGACCGGCGGGAGCGGCGCGCGCGCGGCCTGCGGGACCTGCTGGAGCAACGTGAGCGCTTGACAGAGGGAGAGAGAGAGCGAGAGAGCGCGCCCCCCCCCCCGGGGCCTCCCTTTCTCCCCGAGAATCCCAGGGAGGGAGGGAGGGAGGCGCACCCGCGGGAGCCTGTGGAACTCGCGGCCACGTGACGGGGCGGGTGGGGGGTCCTGAGCCGCGCCCTGCCTCAGGCGGCGGCGGCGGTGCGTGGGGGCGTCGTCAGGCGGTCCCCTTGGAGGCGGGTAGGGCCGTCGGGACGCCCCCTCCCTCGCTCGGCCGCCTCCTTACCTGGCCCCTCGCTGCCTCTAAGGCGGCCCGAAGACGCGGGCCGGCCCTTGCAGATCCCGCCCCCTCGTGGGCAGGCGCGGGGTGGGGGGGGAGTGGAGTGTGGGGGGGGAGTGGAGTGTGGGGGGGTCCCCCCCTCTCAGCGCCCCCCACCCGGAGGGGCAGCTGCTCCCCCGTTTGCCCAGCCGCCCCCCCCGCCCGCCCGCCCGCCCCCTCAGGGGTCTTTCGGGTCGCCCTCCTTTGCAGATGAGAAGCTCCAGGCGCGCTGCGAGGCTCAGGAGCTGGAGCTGGCCGAGAGGCTGGCCGGGGCGGCCGGCGAGGAGGCCTCCAGGTGAGTGGGGAGGGGGCTGCCGGCCCTCAACGGGGCCAGCGGGGGGGGGGCGGCGGCGGCCGGGCTCCCTCCCCCCCGACCCCCCGTGCAAACGGTGCCCCTCCCCCCTTCCCGGCCTTGTGCTTTCGCAGGCGGCCCTCCTTGGACCTGGCCCTCCTCCACGTCCAGCTGGCGAGGGAGGTCGCGGAGCTTCGGCGGGAGAGAGACGAGGTGAGCGGAGGAAGCCTTGCCGGAGGGCGGGCAGGCAGGCAGGGCGGGGGACCGGCCCCGGGGCGGGCGGCGGGCGGGGGCGGCCTCGACGCGCAGGACCGGCCCCGCGGAGCCTTGCTCGGGTCGAGGGGGGGGAGCGAGTGGAGGAGGTTGGCCCGTTTGCCCGCCCCCCTCCTCTTTGCGGAGGCTCACCTCCGTTGCTGCTTTGAGGGACTATGCCCCTGAAAGGAGGTTAATGGCATTTCTGAGCATGCACAGAGTGCCCTCCCTACACTTCCAAAGAACTTCAGGCATGCCTCACAGCCTTCCCTAACGCGTCTGCAAACAGGAGTGGGGGCAGAGGGGTGCCGCTGATGGTCGATGCAGAAGGGTGTACGTGTGTGTGCGCCCATGCGCGTGTATGCGCAGGCCAGGGGCCAGGCTTGTACTGGCAGGTTTTTTAAGCCTTCTCCCTACCCAACCCCATGGCTCTGTGCATCATTTGAGAAGAGGAGCACAGCTTTGGCCAAAGGGCAGTGGCGCCAGATCCGCAGATGGGAATGGAGGGCTGTGTTGCCCCAGGATGGGAGGGTGCTCTGGTGTAGAAGGGCAGGGCAAGGGCGGCAGGGTGGGGGGCTGCCAACCCCGGCCGTTAGCGGGGCTCTCCCGCCAAGTCTAATCCTGCACCCTTTTTCCAGCTACGCCAACAGGTCGTCCTGGCTGCAGATGTCCTGAGGGAGACAGAAGCCGAGAACCAGGAGCAACGGGCAAGGTAGCTTTTTCTCCCCTTTCCTGGGTGGGGTGGGCAAAGAAAGGCAGCCCCTTCTCCATGAACAGCGTCTCTTTCGGCCTGGTCAAGGCAGCAAATGCCTAGGAAGGGGAAGGAGAAGGAGGAGGAGAGGGCCTTCCTGTGGGTGCCGCGTCCTCCCACTTTTCTCTTTGAGCCTCTTTCTCTCTCTTCCACACGGGCGTCGCTTCTCTGGGCCGGACCTTTTTGGCGCTGGTGCTCACTCGCTGGGTGCTCGCTCGCTGGCCCTGGCTGCTGGGCGGGCAGGCGGGCGGGTGGGCAGCTTCTCCTCTGAACCACAGGGTGGCAAACATCGCTGTCTTCCTCCAGCCTGGCTTTCTGTTTTCTGGGCAGCCTTTATGCCCCCCCCCCTTTTGTTCCCTCTCAAAGGAGCTCTTTGCAGGAGAAAGCATGTGGGAGGTGGACATTCCCAGCCTGCAGGGGTGGAGCAGGAGCTGTAGCGCCCCCTTCCCCTCCCTCCTTCGCCCCCGCCCCGCCATGTGTCAAGGGTGGCCGGCATGGCTTGGTACCCCTGGCTCGGGGCGGGATGGGATCGACCGACGGGGGCTCCCGGAAGCCTCGGGTTCCGTCTCTGGCCTCTTCCAGGATGGGGCGCTTTGCGCAGGACGTGGCTGTTCTTGCCCACCAGTACGAGGAGGCGCAGTCGAAGGTTTGGATTCTGTCTGAGGAGGCGAAGGGGCTGCGCACGGAGCTGGAGGAGGCGCAGTGTCTCCTGCGGGAGGCGCAACAGAAGCGGCAGGACCTGGAGGCGCGCTGGCTGCAGGAGAAGGCGCTAGAGGCCAAGCGGCTGAACTGGGCCAACGAGCGGGAAGAGAAGTGAGGCCGGGAAGGGAGGGCCTGATCCACATTGCATATCCTACCCCAACCCCCCCACAGGAGAAGTGAAACTCGTTCCAGGTGTTAAGACTACCTGACTCTAGAGGAGAGTGCCTGGTGTTCTCCCTCGGCCCTTCACTCGCCACCTGTGCCTCTCCTGGGCAGGTTACAAGACAGCCACCAAAGTGGGTGGGTGGGCAACATTTAAGGTGCCCCCAGGCCTGGGCACCGATTTTGCATAGATCTCTGTGCCTCATCCAGGATTATCTCCTTTCCACCCACAGGAGTCGGAAGAAGGTGATGGACCTGTGTGCGAAGCTGGAGAGGATGCGAGAAGCTGCTGGCGTGTGAGTATGGGGGGAGGGAAGGGAGGGACCAGAGGTGGGGGAGAAGGAGCAGGAGGGAGGGGTTTCCCCTCTCTGTGCTGGGCTGGCTGCAAAGGCAGGCCCGGCTCCGATTTTTGACTTTAGACCAATGTGCCAAAGAGAAATGCAAAACTATGAAGCATTTCTGATCAGGGTGGATGGTCTCGGTAGGACCAAGGGGGGTTTGTCAGAATTGCCAGCAGTGCCAGGACAGCCGACCCTGTTTTGCATGCTTGGTTTTCCTGTTATATTTCATTAAAGTGATTCTGCGTGGTAGAGGTCACAAGTGGATTTTTGCTAACTATAAAATGGATTTTAAAAACTGAATGTTTTAAATTGAAAGTTTGTTTTAAAAACCTTGTGCCCTCTAGTGGCCGTAAAAATAATTTTAATTTGAAAAAAACCATTTTGGGTGGTGGAGGCCTCAGAACATGGCATATTGCTTCCTTTTTAAGAGTCAATGAAGCAAGAGAACTTTGGCTGAGAGGCAGAACTTCCTGGAAAGGACCAGATTTAGTTCCTGCTTGTTATTGCTTAATAAATATAAATATGCATGCAGGGGAGAAGAAAGTGGGGCTTCTGCTTACTCTGTAAGGAAATGGGGGCAGCCCTAAGTATTTCTGACTTCCTTGCTGTTGCACTGCCAAGGTGGGCAGAGAAATGGTACATACAAGATTGACCTTGCTGGTGGTGGTGGAGGGGGCTAGGCCCTCCCCCCCTTAACCTCTTGTGTTGCATTCTGGCGCTGAGCAGATGCCCTGAACACCACCCAAGGGGGCCAGATGGTGGGTTTGGCTTTCAGCCAGCCAGCCCCCTGTGCAAATCGGGGTGGGCTGTAGGGTGGCCGTATCGCCCTTTCTCTGGGCAAGGAAGGAAATGGGAGATTGTGCCCTACGGAGGTTAGAGGTGGTCCTTTCTGAGCGAGTGGGGGAGGAAGTCAAAGCAACCTCCGCCCCTCCGCCCCCCCCCCCCCGGGCTGAAAGGGGAGATGATGGTAGTTTCTCTCTTGGCCCAGAGTGTGGGAGCATGGCGTGACTCCCATAGGGAACAACCTCTGGTGGGGATAAGGGGGAGCAGCGCCTTTAGGGGTACGGGAGAGTTGTCTGCAGGTAGGGCTATGTGTGTGGGTCCATGCTTGTGGCCCTGGAGGAAGGTGCAATGTGTGTGCGTGGGTACGCATGTAATATAGTTTGCATGGTTCTCTCCTCTTTCACAGGCTGCAGGATGGGGGCATGCCAGGGCCAGCCCCAGGAATGGATCACCCCGTGGCATTCCCACAGGAAAGCAGGGACGGCTCCTGACGTGGCTGGACTTGCAAAGGCTTGGGGACAGGGCCGCCTTTCTCTGCTGTGCACCCAGGCTTTTGACGCCTCCTCTGGCCTTGCAAGAACTGCACCCGACGGGGGAGGGGTATCTGCGGGCACCCCAAGGGCTGCACATCCAAGCCGGCTTGTCCCTGTTTTACACCCAGGTCAACGTAAGCTTCCTTGCTCCAGTGGGGGGAACCTGCTGGCTGGGTGGCCAAGGGGGCCTACTAAGCTGGGGGGACTTGTTCAGAAAGAGGATTGTGAGCGGTGCCCGTTCCCTCCCTTGCCCGCAGGCCGGTTGCGGCTCTGGGGGTGGGGGGGTGGCTTCCAATCTGGGGGTGGGGCTTTTAAGCAGCCCGCAGGATGGCCAGACTGCTGAGAATGTGGGTCTGATCCTGGCCTCCGAGTCCTGCAAGCCGAGCTGAGAGTGCCACGGAGCGTGGCCCCAGAGGCGGGGTGGCCGGATCCAGGGCTGCCAGCACGGCGGAGTTTCTCACTTGCGGTGCAGGGGACACTTCCCCTTCCCCCAAAACATACAGGCAAAAAAAGAAGCACAGGTGGAGAGGAAGTGGTTTTGGTGGCAGTGGCCTGTCCCCCCCCCCTCACCTGCTCAATAAACAAGACGCTTATTAACTGTTAACCGTGTTAGCTGTTTTTATTTGGCGGTTCCTTGATTCTGCTCCGGTGCTGCAGCTGCAGCCTTTCTCTTTCCCAGCCCCGGCTGATGCGCAGATGCAGCCGTGGGGGGGGGGGACTGGCCTGGGCGGGAGGGCAAGGGGCCTGTGTCTTCCATGGGCACAGGGTGGGGGGGGGAAGCAAGCCTTCCTGGGGTGGGGCTGGGGGGCAATCCTTGGGCGGCAGAGCCCCCCCCCCGCCTTGGCAAAAGCACAGCTAAGGCAACACAGCACTTCTTCCTTCCTGCTCCCCCCCCCCGAGTTTAAAAAGGGCGAAGCGAAGCCATGGCCAGCTTCTCCTAAACTGGTTAAAACAGCCTTTAAAATAAGACATATAAAGACGAGCGAACATAAACAAAGTGGTGTGTTGGGGGGGGGGGTTGACCATTAGACAATAATGCCCTATAAATGATTCCAGTGCGTTAGACGGGGGAGGGGGGTTTCTCAGCAGTTAAAATCCATCTGGAAAAATATGCAGCAGCAAGGGGAGGGGAGGAAGGGAGGGGAGGAGAAAAGCATAGGTGACCCACTCCCCTATTTTAGTCACATTAAAAGCCTCCGACGGGAGAGCTACAACCCCCCCCCCCAGCACAGCAGCACTGAAGACACAAAGGCTGGGAAGCAGGACGGTGGGACTTGGCCCCGAACTCTGTGTCTCTGGGTGTGGGGTGGGGGTGACGACAAGACATTCAAAGAGGAGGGGGGTATCGCTTTCCTCTCCCCCTGCACCTCAGCTGGTCCTGGGTGAAGCCACGGGAGGCTGTGGCCACCGAACATACAGACAGACAGACACACAAACACACGCACGCCGATGGGCCTGGCTTAGCAGAAATGGTCGTCGTCCTCCTTGTCGTCTTTCATCCCCTTCAGCCGCAGGCGGGCAAAGTCTTCAAACACAATGTCGTCATCCTGCTCATAGCTTTGTTTTGGTGGTGGAGGGGAGAAGAATAGGACAAGGGGGGGGGGTCTGGTCAGGGTCCGTTTTAGTTTGGAAAAGGCCGGAGGAATGGGCAGAGGAGGTTGAGAGGGGAGGGCAGGGAACCTCAGACGCCCCCCCCAATTTCCTATGACCCCCCCCACACACACACCTTGGAAGCACTTTTGCCTGCTAGAAGCAGCCTGACAGGATGGGTGTGTGTGTGTGTGTGTGTGTGTGTGTGTGTCTCTCTCTCTCTCTCTCTCTGGGGCACCCTGTGCTCGTAGGCGGCTCTCGTGTGTGTGTGTGTGTGTGTGTGTGTGTGTGTGTGTGTGTGTGTGTGTGTGTGTGTGTGTGCGCGCCTGGTTCATGGGCAGGATAGGAAGTGCCCGCCTGTGAAGAGAGAGGCCCCCGCACCCCCCACCCCGACCGGAGGAAGGATTCCCGGGTGGGGCTCCTTACTTGGTTTCAAACTCGATGAGGTTTGTGTCCACCGGCGTGTCCGTTTCTGGAGCAGCTGGAAAGAGGGAGAGAAGGTCCCGTGAGCCCCATCGCCAAAGGGAGGGAGGGAGGGAGGGAGGGAGGGAGGGGGCTCCCCAGTCAACAAAACCCGAAGGAAACCCCCAGGCTGGGCGGGAGGGCTGAGCAGAGAGAGCCCCTCCCTCCTTCGCTCTGGGTCCCGGTGCTTACCAAGCTGAGGCTGCGAGGGCGAGTTCTGGTCCAGGGGCTTGGGGTGCATCAGGACGAAAGGCAGCTCCACAGAGACGTCCCTGGAAGATGCTGTGGGTCAGGGTGGGGGAGTGGGGGAAGAGCAAATGCAGGGAGGGGGAACCCCCCGCCCCAGCCACCCACCCACCCACCGGCCCGCCTGGGGTACGTACCCTCCCCGCGAGACCACCAGCTTCACTTTGACACGGTAGGAGACCAGGATGCCGAGCACCTCCTTGTTGGCGCCTTCTTTCACGCTGCAAGGTCAAAGGAGCCGCAGGGGGTGGTGAGGGGGCTGTTTCAGGGCAGGAGAGCGAGAGGCGTCCCCCAAAGGCTCCCTCCCTCCCGCCTCTCATCTCCTCCACCCCACGCCCAGCGGCAAAGGGCCCCAAAGGGGCTCGGGGGGGGCGGGCGGGCGAGTGTCCCTCCGCTCCTCCCTGCAGAGGCCTCGGGACGCGGTCAGAGCTTCACACTCGGTCTCGGCCTCCTCCCTGCCTCCCACCCCTCACCCTGGCCCAAGCGAAGGAAGTCCCCGGAGGGTCCCTGGGCATCTCACGGTTGGGGGGGGGGAAGAAGAAAGCCTCACGGGCCCCAGCCTGTGCACTCAGCACCACCGCCTCCGTGGCAGGTTCTCCTGTCCCACAGATGGGCAAGAGGCACCCTAACCCGCTGCCTTCGGGGGGGGGGGGGGAAACGGCAGCCACGCATGCTCAGCACCATCGCCCAACCCAACCCTGCCGCCCCCCCCCCAGTTTAGAGCGGTCAGTCCCAGAGGAAAGGGTCCCGAGGAGCTCGAGGGGGGGGGAGCAGAGGGACTCACATGGTGGAGGAAGCCAGGTTGGTGTCCTCGTGCTTCAGCTTCCCATCGAGCGCAAGGCCCCGCTTCTCGCGGTTGTTGCTGAGGAGGGGCGTGAGCGTGTAAACCTTGCAGAAGGTGGAGCTGGGCGCGACTTGGTCACTGCTCGCAAACAAGGCAAAGTGGAGAACTTGAGGGGGGGGGGAGCTGAGGAGGCATCGGGATTCCTGACTATCCTTGTCCCACCTCCCTTGCTCCTATGGAGGGAGGGGGGGCAGGCCGGGGGGGGGGAGAGAGGAACAGGGTCGAAGGCTCTTCCCAACCCAACCCACCGTCCCCAGAAGAGGCAGCCTTCTTTCGTCCGCAGGGACAGCCCACGGGGGGGGGGGAACTGAGAGGCCAAGGAATAAAGGACGCCTGTTCCTCTCCGAACGGCCCCAATGAGCAGCCCTTCCCCCCCCCCGGGGCGGGGGCAAGACGTCAGCACCCACGGGGGGGTGTTAGCTTGCATTCTCAGAGGCAGGTCCCCACCCCACCCCCCGATCTCCCTCCAATCCTGATAGAGGGAGGGCCCACCGGGGGAGTGGGAGTGAGAACCGCCATGGCGCCTGGGGGCAGTGTACTCACTCCTGTTCGATTTGGGCCACGGGGCACTTGTACTGGGCGGTGCTGAAGAGGCAGATGTCCGCGTACTGCCGCACTGCAGGGGTGGAAGGAGAAGCGCATCAGCCGTGGCCCCTGGCAGAAGGCGCGCACACGCCCCCCACCCCCTCCCTCGGGTGGTTTCCCAAAGGCAGTTGGAGGGCCCCACCTACGGCTCAGCTTTGGCTGTGGATATCCTGATTCCGCAAGGGGCCAGACTAGATGACCGCAGGGGAGCCCTTCCATCTCTGTTGCCACCCCTCCTTCCCACACAGCCTTCTTCGACTACGCCCCCCTCCCCCCCGCAAGGACCCCAAGCCTCATGGGTGGGGGTCAGAGCAGCTGCCTTTCCTCCCAGCCCCCCAGCCCCCAGCCCCCAGGAGTTCGTACCAGACACCTTCACTTTCTTGATACTTTTGCTGGAATTGTTGGTAACGTGGACGTTGACGCTGATGGGCTCCCCGTGGTAATAAAGCTGCGGGGGGTGGAATTGAGATAAGGGGGGGTGAGCTGCGCAGCCAAGGGGAAACCTCCTGCTCCCCAACAAGATAGTGCCCCTGCTCCCGAGACCCCTCTCAACCCTTGGCTTTGAGTGGGGCTCCCCACATAGTGGGGGCAGTTACTGGCTACAGGGTCTCCTTTCGAGCAGCTGCGTGTTTCTTCCCCACCCCCCCCCGGTTGCTGCTGCTTCTAATGCTAGAGATGGAAGCCCCCCTCCTTCCTTACTTCCTTGTCCAGGGATGCTTCGAGGTGCAAAGAGCGGTCGGACATCAGGAAATGGCGTGTGGTCTCAGCCATGGGCTGCGGGCCGGGCTTCTCCGGGGCATATTGGACTTTCCGGATGACGAGGCGGACGGAGTTCCTGAGAATTTGGGGAAGGCAGGCAGAGGAGAAAGAGGGAAAATGGTGGTGAGGAGGAGAGCCCTGGCTGCATCCATGGGTGGGGGGGGGGGGAGAGGAAGAGGTGGGGGGGGACACCCTCTCCGGGAGAGCTCGGTCTCCCCGGTGGTGGCTCCTTCTCCGCAAGAAGACATGGATACGGGTTGCCAGGGGAGTCTCTCTGGGGCTAAGCGCTCCCTAAAGGAGGCTGGGTCGCCACCAAGGGATGCTCCTCTTTCCCCTTGGCTTAAAAAAAAAAAAAACTCTGTTTCGAACGGCTAGTTCTGAAGGAATGCACTGTTTGATTGTTCTGCCGTGATGGGCCTCGAAGGACAGGAGTGGATGCAGGACCGCCTCACAGGGAGGGAAAGGATCTGAGGGCAGGGGCAGGACCAGGGCGGGGTAGAAGCACGGTGGGGAGTCAGGGGAGAGCCAGGGCTCCGCTCTGCCAGGCTGGGCGCGGATCCCTTCCCTTGGAGGGCATGAGGCTCTCGGCCTGGCCTCTCTCCTGGGCTGAAAGTGTGTGTGTGTGTGTGTGATCTTTGTGCCCCTTCTCCAATGCGTGCAATCCCACCCAACTGGCATTACCTTTTATGGATTTTCTCCTCTAGGTTTTTGGCACAAAAAGCCCGGATCTCAAAATCGACTCCACACGCCTGGCAGAGGAAGAGAGAGCAGAGCGCCTGTTAGGGCAGACGGCCCCTTGCCCCCATCCACAGCTCCGTGCTCCCTTTCTGCCCCAGAACCTGTTCTGCCAATGAACGCCCCCGCCCCCCCCGGTGTCTCCTCCACCCTCTCCGATCTTTTCCCACCCTCCTCTCCCTCCCTCCCCTCTCCCCCCCCCCCCGCCACCGCCGCCAAAGACAGACCTTTCCTGTGTCCTCAGGACCCGGCTGTAGCGTCACGGAGCAGGGCAGGTTCTGTGGGATCTGTGGTTACAGAGAAGCTTAGTGCGTCTGCGTGCGTGTGTAAAGGGGGGGCAGCCACAAGCCCCCCACAATTGTAATCTAAGGGTACAGGTGGGAACAGCCTCAACCCAGCCTGTGAGGAACACACCACTGCTGTGTCGGGGGGGGGGGGGAGAGGGCAGGACAACTTTTGAGGGGAGGGGTAGGGTGGGGTGGGGGGACAACAAAGGACCAGAAAACACTCTCTGGGTGTTTTCAGGAATAAACTTAAAACATGGCTATTTGGGCAAGCTTTCCCTCCTGCAGGATCTTAATTTCTTATACTTTCGCCACCTTGGATCTATAATATCTTTTTGGTTTTATTGTTTTTAAATTTGCAAACCGCCCAGAGTAGGTCTTTGGTCTAGGTGGGCAAGATAGAAATCCAATAAATAAGTAAGTAAATAATAAATAAGTAGGGTGGGAGGGCAACTGACGGAGCCCCCACCTCCCCCTGCCCTGCAGGGAATCTGTGCAGGGATTGGGGGTTCTTCCCTCCCCTCTCTTACTATGAAGCTGAACGGGTGGGCGTTGGCACCCAGTTTCCGCAGCAGCCGCTCCTGCAGGCGGGTGAGAGGTTCGGGGGCTTCCTCGGGGGGCGGGAAGGCCTGCCATGAAGCCAAGAAAAGGTCCTTGCGGAAGGAGAGGCCCAGAACATCTAAGTCCTCACGTCCGTAGCGGAAGGCGCAGGTCAGCGTCACAAACACTGGAAAATGAGGGATGCGTGTGTCACTTCCTAGTCCCACGTAAACATCCAGGAGCTCCCCAGGCCTGGCCCCAGCGACTAGACATTTGGGGGGGGCACACAGAGAGAGGCCCTTCAGCGTCTCTCTGGGCCCCCAGGAAAGAACCCTCAATTTGTTCTCGGTCACAGACTCCTGGGGGTCGTTCTGGGGTCCCCTTAACATCCCCCCCAATCCTGATTGCGTACTGAGTTAGCGTGAGCTGGTTTGCTCAGATCTCAGCACAACCGTGGGGCACACTTCATAGCCAGCAGGCGATGGGGCTGGGGTGTGAGACCAGCTCCTTGCCTGCCCAGGAGACACTGGGTTGGGGGCGGTTCCACTCCCTTCATCATCATCCTTCACCTCCCTCTGCCTTTGCTTCTTAAATTAGCGACACTCGCTTTCCTTCCGGTGCTCGTGGACTTGCTGGGGTCAGCAGCAAGCGGCGGCTCTTGGCTGCCAGGAGGGCAAGAAGGCGCCGATTCTCCCAGCAGCGCCTGCCGCCTCCTGAACTGCTTCCTCAAAGCTCCTTCTCTTCCTGGAGCGCAAATTAGCCGGGATAGATTTGCATCCTGCTTTCTGACTGCCTAGCCTGGACTCCGGGAGCTGCTTTTGGGACAAGGGGAGACGTCTCCAGCAAACATGGAACAAACCCCCGCCAGTAATCCGCCCCCCCGAGCCTTCCCACCCACTGCAGAGAACAGCACCCCACGCCCCACTGGGGGCTCAGCCAGAATTCCCTCCTCAGCCTCCGTCGGCCCCCACTTACCCTTCCGATCCTTCAGGTATTCAGGGTCAACAAGGACCACTCCGTCTAAGGGGGGGGGGGAGATGGGCAAAAAAAGAGAGAGAAGAGCAGTCAGGTGGGGAGTGCAGGACTTTGCTGCCCTTCCCCCGCACCCTTTTCTGAACAGCCCCCCCATCTGCTCCTGGTGGCGAGGAGAGGTGCACTCCACCCATCCCATGTGGCTTTGATGTCAGAAGCGCGCGCACACGCACGCACACACACACACACACACGGTTTGCCCAGCCACCCTGGCCCTTTGCTCGAAACACACTGGCTTGGCTTTAAGCCCCGGAAGAAGGGATCTGTGTAGTCAGAAAGCTTGCCTCTGGCACCAATAGGGGCTCCACACCTTTCTGACCACAAGAGCCACGCCCGGGGGGGGGGGCTCTGCAAAAGAAAGACATTTCTCCTGCTTGGAGCAAAGCATGACTTGATTGTGGTGGGGGACTGAGCACCCTCTCCCCCCCCCACAAATGGGCAGCCACTTTGTTTGGTTTCTCTTCATTTTCAGAAACAAGCTTTCGACCCGCAAGCAAACTCACACCCCTCATTTTCCTCCCTGAACGGCTTTGCTGAGACCCCCACCTCACCCCACCCTCAGCAACCTCATCTTCTAAAGGGCTGGAAGCAGAGGGGCCAGGGACACCCCCTTCCTCTGGAAGTGGGGGAAGGAAGCAGCCATGACCGTGGTAGGGCTGAGGCTAATGCCCCCCCCCGAGCAGACTCACCTACGGGGTCAACTCTGTCCAGGTGGTCCACAAAGTCCCGCTTGCCGAGGTACACCGTGAGCTGGAGGTGGGAGGAGGAAAGGGAGAGCGGGGGAGAGGGAGATAAACAGACAAGCACCTGCCTAGACTGGAAGGGGAATCAGGGGGGCCAGTCCCTGCTTCCCCCCCCCCGAAGCATCCTGCCCCTCCCCAAAGAATATCCTCAAGAGCACACCCTGCAGAAGGGGGGAGGCCCAAGGCTCTCAAGGGGGTTGGAGGACTCCCCACCCACCCACTCTGGGGCCTCCGGTTGCCTCCCCCTGCCTACTCCCCCCCTCCACCTGGCTGTGCAGCCGCTTCCGATAGACCTGCACTCCCCGTGGGAGTTCACACTGGATCTGATCCAACGCCAGGGGCTCCATCCTGCACCCCCTTGGCCCTGCCCCGGCAGCCACTCCCTTGTGGTCCAGCTGTGCGTAGGAAGCGTCCCCCCCCTCTGCTGCCCACTCCACACCAGCTCCACCTTCCTGCCCCTCCAGGTGGTTTGCCGAAGCTTCCCTCCTGCCTCACAGGAGCCTTCACTGTCACGCCCCACGGCCCCCCTGAGAAGGCGCGGATCCTACAGAGGGAAGAGCATCACTAAGGAGATGCAGGGAGTCAACAAGGTGATGCTGCTGCAGCACCCAGGAGGATTAACCCACTCTGTGCTGGGAGGAGGAGGAGGAGGGGCTTGTGTGTGTGTGTGTGTTGGGGGTAAACACCCCAGGTGTCTTCAAGAAGCCTGGGTGTGTGTGTGTCTATGCCCTGTCCGTCCACCACCATCCTCTGCACAGCTCCTTCCCGGTCACTGCCTGTAAACCACATTTTTTGGGGGGGGGGTTGGAAACAGACCAGCTGCTGCAGGCTGGGGCTCCCCTCCCCCCGAAAGGAACAGCCCAGTCCAGCTGAGCCCACACAGAGTCCCGGGGGTGTGTGCGTGTGGAGCCCCTCCCCCCTCACAGTGGCTTTCCTCACGATGACAAGGAAGGCAAGGACCGGAGGCCTGAACCACCAGCCACCCTCCCTCGTTTAGCCACCTGCCAACCCACAAACGTGGCCTCCAGCCCAGGCGTTCCCTGGAAAAGAAGCAACGGGGTGCTTGGTTCCCTTTCCCTGAACCCGGGGCCGAGTGTGAGGAGGAGCAACGCTCTCCCGCCCCATCTCCTGCAAGAGAGCAGACAGGCTCTAGATGGGCGGTATATAAGTTTAACAAATAAACAAAGTAAATAGAAATAAGCAAGGGGCAAGTCCTGTGCTTTCCGTGGGGCAGAAGGTGCTGAGCGTAGCAGACAGCTCTGAGCCGAGCAATCGTGGCCTGGCAGGAAGGAAGTCGGGCGTGGGAGGAAGAGCGACCGGAAACCCACAGCAGGAGAGGAGGAAAGAGGCCCCACCGGTGCCCCGCTAGGAAAGTGGCTCCACAGCCCTTGCGGGTGGGCAGGCCAGATCGGGGTCTGGTTAGAGGCCACGGCCACGTGGACAACGGAGGACGGGGAGCAGCCGAGAACTTACTTTGCAGTTGGGGCTGGATTTCTTGAACACCCTGCAAGGGAATCACGGAAGAGGAGGAGGATAGTGGTTAGAGACAAGGGGAACTTTAAACCATCTGCTCCCCCTCCCCCTCCCCACTTCCTTGGATTTTCCCTCCCCCCCCTACACAAACACGCCAGGACCGCTTTGGGGCGCCCCCCCCCCATGCCGGCAGGATTTAGCACACGTTGCCATGGGAACAGCATCAGGACCAGGTGCCTTGGAGTCGCCACAGCCAAGGACCAGCTGTCATCTTGCTCAGAAAGGCTGGGGTGGAAGGCCTCTGATATCTGGGGGGGGGGGCAGGAACATGGGTAGCCCCTCCTCGAGAACTAAGCAAACCCCTCTGTTGCTGATTGTCCACATCTTTGTGGGATTGTTTGAAGCAAAACCCTTTGCGAGGTGAAGGGGGACAACAGCCCCAGGAAGGGGTATGGCAGGAGCCCTCCCCCGAAAGGGGCAGGGGCCTTCCTGGCAGAGATCCGCCGGGAGAAGAGAGAGAGGGGCGCTGAGGGTTTACAGGAGAACAAGCCTGCCAGCTCTGGACTTCCCCTTCTACTCCCCGCGATGTGCGTGTGCGCAGACGCTGGCGTGCGTGCCGCGCAATAGCCCATCCTGGGGCTGCCTTAGGGAAGGAAGGCGGCAGGTCTCCCCTCCCCTCCCCTCCCCACCCGAGAGAACTTTGTTCCTCCACAGCAAGGGGGAAAAAAGAGGAAGCCCAGAGACTGGTGGCCTTCCCCTAAAATTGGAGGGGGACACCAGAGGATGACGGTCTGTTTACCCAAGGTGGGGCGAGACTGGCACAGGCTGAGCACCTCCGGGGCCTGGCATTACCCGCTGCTGCCGCCCCCCCTCTCTACGAAGCACCACGGAAGTTGTTTACTCCTTTCCCAATTGATGCGCAGACACGGAGCGGGGGGGGGGGCGGCGGCGGCGACAGTTCCTGTTTTTTCCCCCCTGGGCTTCGGGGCCCTACGGAGCATTGGCAAGGGGACTTGGGTGCAGCCCCCCCCAGCGTCACACACACACACACACGCACACACACACCCCCGGCCAATGCAGGGAGAGAAGCGGGGGTGGGAGGAACAGCTGGGCTGGCAGGCAGGGAGGGAGGGGGCCGCCTCCCCAGGTCAACAAAGCAGGTGCTCGGTGTATGTATGTATGTGTGTGCGTGCGTACACGTGGCCACCTGCTCCCTCCCTCCCTCCCTCCCCCTCCCCCCCCAATCTGGGGCTCCGGTGCCAAGCTCTCCCTGGCGCGAGGAAACGCCTGCTTCGCTTCGCCTCGCTTCGCCGCCCCCACCCTCTCGCGGCTCATCCGTCCCGCCGCCTCCGAGCTCAGGCAGGCGGGCGGGCGGGCGGGCGAGGGAGGGGGGAGGAAGATGCCGCCTCTCCCCCCCTTCCGTCTCCCCCCCCCGCCCCGAAACCGACGGCGGAGAAGCCCGAGGGAGCCACAGGCAACGGGGCAGCCCCGAGCCGCCCTCCCTCCCTCCTGCCCTCCCTTCCGAGATGCCCCGAAGCCCCGACCGGCTGGAAGGGGAGCCCGAACGCCGGGGTCCTTCGGAGAGGGGGGGGGCAGGGAGGGGGTCCTGGGACTCCTGGCTCTTCCCCCTCCCCCCCCGCGCAGGGTCCTTACCTGGTCCCCGCCTTCTCCCCCATCCTGGGCCCCCCCTTCCCCACCCCTCCACGTCCTCCGGCCCCCCCGCGCTCAGCGCCGGCGATGCTCCTCCAGAGCCGAGTCCGCGGCGGCGGCGGCGGCCCAGGGCGGAGCGGACCACAGTGAAGCCATGGCAGGCCGCCGGGCTGCGGTCACGTGGGCGCCTCGGCAGCCAATGGCGGGGCGCGCCCGAGAGGTGGGGCAGAGACGTCAGAGGGCGGGGGGGGCACGCGCCCGGAGCGACCCCCGCCCCCGCGCTTGGCGGGAAAGCGCGCGCCCGTGGGGGTGGGGGGAGGGGAGAGGGGGCGACAGGAAGGCGACACCGGGGGTCTTGACCCCCCGCCCTCCGCCCGGCAAGCGCCGAAGGGGAGGAGCAACCCCCGAGCATGTGCAGAGCGCCGGCGGCTTCCTCCTCCTCCTCCGCCGCCCGCCCCCCCCAGTCCAGCTGGTCCATTTCGGGATGAATCCCACGGGGCGGGGGGGGGGAAGGCGGCGGCTGAGCCTCCCCCGGGAGGACATCCGAGGCGCTTTGCCCATGCCCAGAGGCCCCTTTGCCCGGCCGCGCGCGCCCCCTGCCGGGCGTTGGCGAGAGCGCCGCCGAGCGGCCGCGGAGTGGGGCCTCCTCCCTTCCCGGCGTGCCTTGCGCGGAGGGGGCGGCCCCTCCCGCCCGGCTCGGCCCGGGTCTGCGCAGGCGCAGTGGCGGCGGCGGGAGGGGGCGTAGCGGAGCCATGGCGGCGGCGGCGGCGGCGGCGGCGGCCTCTTCGTCGTCGTCCTCGGGCGGGGCGCTGCTCTCGCCGCCGCTGTGCCCCGGGGGAGGCGCCCTGGGGGAGCGGCTGGCGCTGGAGACCCTGGCCGGGCTGCTGCGGGGCCACGCCGGGAGCCCCCTGGCCGCCCCCCGGGGCCTGGCCGGCCTCGTGCGGTGCGCCCGAGAGAGCGGCGGCGGCGGCGGCGGCGGGAAGGAGGCGCAGGTCGGGACCGGAGGGGGACGGGGAGGAGGAGGAGGAGGAGGAGGAGCCCTGGGGAGAAGGCCTCGCCGCCCGCACACCCCCCCCCGCGAGCAGCGCCAGGGCATGGGCAGAGCGCCCGGGGGGGGGAGGAGGAGGAGGAGGAGGAGGCGCCCCCTTCCAGGCGGGGGGGGGGAAGCCGGATCGGGTCCCCTTTCTCACCCCCCCACCCCCCACCCCCGACTTCTTTCTCTTTCTCTCTTTGCAGGCGTCGCCCACTTTGGGGGGCCTGGTGAGCATCAGCAACGTCCGCCTGGGCTCCCTCAAGACCCGGTGAGTGGTGTTCACACACACACACGCCCCCCCCGACGCCCCTCCTGCCTCAACACCCTCCCCCCCATATACACCCCCCCCCAACAGAGGCGTTGGCCGCTTCTTTCCCCTTTCTGGGGCCAGCTGGCCTGGGCAAGAGATGGGCTGCAAAGGGGCCTCTGGGGCTTCTCAGCCATGGGGGTGGGTGGGCGTGGAGTAGGGCCTGGGGGCTCAGGAGGGAGCCTGGCCCTCTTTCCCCCCCCCCTACAAACCTTTCTCTCTGTGCCGCCCCCCCCCCCCGCACCCACCCCGTAGGTTTGAGGGCCTTTGCCTCCTCTCCCTGCTGGTGACCGAGAGCAGCACCGAGACCTTCAGCCAGAACTGCCTGAGCTGGTTAAGGAGCCTCCAGCACCTCATCCAGGTGAGTGGGACAGGGGGGGTGGGGTGGGGGAGGGGGTTTGGGGGGCAGCAGGCACAGGTTTGCCCCACCCCCAGCTCCATTGGGGGGGGAGGTACATTTTCACAGTGGGGTGTGTGTGATCCAGTTGTGTGGTTCCGCCTTGAGGGTCACTTTCAAGCCACCTCTTTGCTCATCCGGCCTCTTCCTTCCACCCCCAACCCCCCCCCAGTCCCAGGACCCTCCCCCCACCATGCAGCTGGCTGTCCTCATCCTGCGGGACCTGCTGGGTTACTCCTGCCAGCTGCCCGAACTGGCCCGGGAGATCAGCACCAACCACATTCCCGGACTCCTCACCTCTTTGCTGGCTCTCAAGCCCGAGGTGAGACTCCCTCTCCCCTGCCTGACCCCCGTGCTCCTCTTTGGGGACCCTTTGGGAGGGTGTGAGGGGGGGCAGCATCTTCTCTGTCCTCCCTCGCTCCCAAAGAGTCTGTTCTGGCTGCTCACCTCTGTCTCTACCCCACCCCCTTTCACTCCACACAGTGCCAACTTTCTGCCCTGGAAGGAAGCAAGGCGTGCATGATGTTTTATCCCCGGGCGTGTGGCTCCTTGCGAGTAAGTGCTCTGGGCTTGGACTCTGGGCTATGAGTACGTATATCTGTTGGCTCCCGGATTCTCGCCCACCTCCCCCTCTTCCTCTCTCACTGCAGGGCAGGCTGGCTGCCTACTTCTTGGCCTGTCTGGAGGCAGAGACCCCCCAGCTGCAACAGGTAAGGCCCACTCCTTGGGCAGAAATGGGGTTATGTTTATATGGGGAGGAGGTTTTTTTTAGGGGTGTTGTAACTTTTTATACCTCATGATCTGGTAACTTATTTCTCATTTTTTCCTCCATTATTGCACTTAGTAGTTGGGGTTTATTTTGTTTAAGGAGTTGTAGGATTCCTTGACTAATGGCACGCCCCACCCTCAGGACTGACCTTCTTGCCTGGCTGCACACAGGGCACCAAGAGGCATCCTTTGTCCTCGTGAGAGAGGAATAGGCAAGGGAGAGAGGCCGGCTCGGCTGTTCTTGCTCCTCTCTCCCAAAAAACAGAAACAAAACAGACCCCGTCTGCTTCAGCCAGTGAGGCATGCTGGCTGGCTTGCTAGCGCATCAGGCTCCATGCTGTGAGATTTTGTGCCTGTGGGGCAGGCGTGGGGCTTGTCTGTGACCCCTTTTTCTTCATCCCCCTCCCAGCTGGCCTGCGAGTGCTATGCCCTCCTCCCCTCGCTGGGTGCCGGGTTCACCCAAGGGCTCAAGTACAAGGAGTGCTGGGAGCACCAGGCCCACTGCCTCTTGGCCACGCTGCACAGCCTGCTGGGGACGCTCTACGAGGGGGCCGAGACAGGTACGTGGGGTGGCTGGTGGGGAGGGGCGGGGACCCCTCAGATGGAAGGGTGCCTTCCGGCAAGCCAAGGGAGGCATGGGGCTCGTGGCAGGGAGGGGGTCCAACAGGCTGAGAGACACAGAGGTTTCCTGGGCTCCCTGCCAGCCTCCAGGGCCACGGAAGCCGTTCAGGTGCAATGCTCAGTTGCCCCAGTGGGCCACCTCCATCAGGGCAGGGGCTCAAGAGCAGGTCTCTCTTCCGTTCATGCTCCTCTGTATCCGGAACATGGAGCTGCGATGCTTCCAGCGTTGGAGGTGAGGACAGAGAGTCCCAAGGGTCAGCAGCTACTGGGAGCTCACCTGCCTCCGCGTTTCTCGGTTGTCGAGGCCACGTCTCCTCGTTTTCTTTGCCCCTTCTTAAGCAGGAAGCAAGACAAAGCGCAAGGGGACAGAGCTAATTATTCCTCCCCCTAACGCTTCCGTTGCTTCCAGATCCCCTGCATTACGAAGGGCCTGGCATGGAGATCCTCCTGCCGGCACCGGAAGACGGGGAGAGCAGCTTCCTCCTTCAGCTGAAACATCGTTTCTCGGCCTTGATGAAATGTCTCTGCAAGATGCTAAGGTTGAGACCCTCTCCCCCCGGGGGGCTTTCTGCTCCCCTCCCCCCTTGTGCGCCATGTTGGGTGAGCCTCGTCATCCCCAAATGTGCTCCCTTCCTTCCTGTCACAGCGATGAGTTCGTGGCTCCGGTGACCGTCCCGGTTCAAGATGTGCTGGACCTCGTCTGCCGGAGCCTTGACATCTCGGCCAAGAGCATTGTGAGTAGCAGAAGGAGGCACCCTCGGGGGTGGGGGTTGGGGTTGGCGCTGGCCTCCTCCACAGGGGTGGCTGCGGGTGGGGAAGACGCTGCTGGGTAGAAGGCAGCGGACACAAGCCGACGCGCTCTCCAGGTGGGCGCCAGTCACTGCTCCTGTCGGACGGCTGCTCTCCTCTGAGCCCCGCAGTCGCTGGCGGCCGGCGGCTTTGTCTGCTTCTCAAAGGTGGGGTGTGTGATGCCTGTGCTGAGGTGAGAGAGGGAGCGCTCAGCTCTTTGCTCTTTGTCCATCCCACCCACCCTGCCCTGCAGACAGCTACGGCATGCTGTCACAAAAGCCCCAAGGGCGTCACTAGAGGGTCAATTAAGAAAATTAACACTAAGCAATTAAGAAAACCACACTTAGCAATAAGACGGCTGGTCTGGCTTTTAGAAAGGAAAGGTGACCTGAGGCGGAGTGATGGGTTCAGGGTTGCCGGAAGGGGAGGGTCTTTGGCCGGTGTCCAGCTGTCAGCCAGAAGAGGCCTCCGTGGGGGTGGCCGCCTTTCCCTGACTGACCTTTCAGCTGCCCCCCCCTCCCCAGAGCTGGTTCGGTGACGGGCCTCTGCGGATGCTGCTGCTGCCTGCCATCCATCTGGAGAGCCTGGACCTCCTTGCTGCTCTCCTCTTGGCGTAAGTGTGGGGATGGGTGGGTGGGTGGGGGGTCCTGCAGGGTGGGATCAGCCCTCCTCCCTGGTAACACACATCTCTCCCTCCCTTTGCAGATGTGGCCCACGTCTGGTGAGGTTTGGGGGCACCCTCTGCCGCCTGTTTCCTCAGGTCTTGACTATGTGGAGCTCCAGCCGAGACCTCTTCCCGCCCGGGCAGGAGCGCCCGTACAGGTTGGTGCTGTGCCTGTGCACGCTTGGTGAGCCTCTTAAGCACCTCCTCATTACCCTCGGGAGAAGAAGCCTTGTCCTGGCCTCTGAAATGGTTTCCAGTGGGCGCGGCCTTGACTGGGTGGCCGTCTCGCCCGTGGTCTGTCTGCTCCTCAGATGGAGTCAGCTCACGGGCCACCCCCTCTTGTCTGCTCTGCCTGTCCCTCAAAATCTTCTTACTTCATTTGGAGGGGCTTCTCCAGGGGGGAGCCTGAAGCCAGAAGCTCAGTAATGCCAGGAAGAAGCAAAGGTGCTTGTGTGGTTCGAAAGAGGTTTACTGGTCTTCAAGGGCCTACACGGATCGGGGGTTCCCAACCTTGGGTCACCCTGGTGTTCTTGGACAGCAGCTGGTGGTGAATTGCAGCCCAAGAACACGTGGGTTACTTAAGGCTGGGAGCCAGTGCTGTAGGACGAGCAAAGCCAAAGCAAGCTAGTGAGGACCTTCAAGGCCTGCCTTCCTGTCTGGACTCAAGTTCCCTGGGGGGAGGGGGGGCACAATGAAAAGTCCTGCACAAAGAGCAGTACTACAAGCAAGAAGAACCTGGGAATCGTTGTAGGTCACAAGCGGAATATGAACCAACGTTGCAACGTGGTTACAAAAAAAGGTCAATATTTTTTTAGGATGCATTCAAAGAAGTATAGTCTCCAAATCCGGCAAGGTGCTCGTCGCCCTCTATTCGATACTGGTTAGGCCTCATCTTGGCTCCTATGTTCAATTCTGGATACCCCACTTCAAGAAGGATGCTGTCCAATTGGAACAAGTTCATAGGAGGGCAACAAGGGGACTGGAAACCAAGCCCTAGGAGAACAGATAGAAAGAACTCGATATATTTAGCCTTGAGAAAAGAAGACTGAAGGGAGATACAGTAGTTTGTTTATTGCCTTATTGAATGATAAATGTTTATTGTATGTTTTTATCATTGTAAGTATATTGTGGTTGTATTTTAATTGTTTTTGGCTACTGGAATGCATTCTGGTGTAGCGCTCAATATAAGTTGTTGTTGTTATTATTATTATTATTATTATTATTATTAGGTAGGATAGTGCTCTTTGAATACTTGAAAGGTAACCTTACTGAGGAGGGGCAGGATCTATTCACTGCCATCTCATAGTGCAGAACAGCTAAAAATGGACTCCTAACTGTTAGAGCAGTGTGACAGTGAAACCAGTTATCTCAGGAAGAGCTGAGGGTTCCAACCCTGGAGGCCTTGAAGAGGAACTTGGGCAACCACCTGTCCGATCTGCTTTGCTCTGGATTCCTGCCTTGAGCAGGGGGTTGGACTGGATGGCCTTATGGGGCCCCTTCCCACTCCATGACTGTATAACGCCTCCCCCCCCCCGGCCGGGTGACAGCAGAGGCAGGGGTGCCGTCTGCTCCCTTGGGGAGCTTTGAGGAACGGACAGGGATGGGGAACGATAGTCGCCCTCACCTTGGGAGGCCAAGTAGGGCCAGGTTCCCCGTGAGCCCGGTCATCTCGGTGTCATCGCGGTGAGACCCGCTGCTCTCAGGGCGGTGATTCCGTCGGGTGTCCCTTGTTGTCGTGGCTTCTGGTGGGAGGGCCCCTGTGTTGCTCCTTCAGAGAAACAGTCCCCGAAGTGCTCCCTTTGGGGCCTTCTGTGGTGGGTCGGGTAGCGTTTGTGTGCGTGGGTGTGTGTATGTTGGGTGACGGCAGGGGAGTCTCTTTCCAGATCAGATGTTGGGAAAGAGGCCTGAATGGAGGCAGGTCGCAGGCAGGCACAAACCTGAGAGCTGCTCCCGTCTGTCTGTCTGTCCGTCTGTCTATCCCTCCCTCCCTCCCTCCCTTCGCCAGTGCCATCCGGACGCGGCTTTACCAGGTCCTGGATCTGTGGATTCAAGTTGCTGGGGCGGCGTCCGGCATCCTGCAGGGGCCCGGGACCCAGACCGAAGCCCTGCTGGGCCACCTGATCAGCGACATCAGCCCCCCCAGTGACACACTCAAGGTGAGGCCCCTTTCCCCCTCCCCTCCACTGCACGCTTTTCAGGATTGCTGTTCCCCTGTGGAGGGGGCCCTGGTGAACAATCACCCGTCCGCCCCCCCCCCCTTTTCTCCTGCAGATCCGTGAAGGCTGCTCTGGCTCCGAGGGGAAGCCCAGTGCCCCCAAGAAGCCCAGGCTGTCGGATGTGGGGGGCTCGGGCTCCCTCTCCCACAAGCACGACCCTCGAGCCAACAGCAGTGTGTGCCTGGCTGCCTTGCAAGGTGAGATGGCGCGGGAGGCTTTCCTCCGGGTGAGCCTTGGGCTGGGATGACGAGGCCGCTGGAGCGCTGAGCGCTCGGCCCAGCACCCTCTTCTGCGCAGGGAGGGTGGAATGTTGGGCTTGGCGGTGCCTGGAGGGAGGAGGGCCGGGCAGGTGGGGGGCCCTTGCCCCCTCCGCCCTGAGGGCATCCCTTGCCACACTGGGTGTAGTAGGACGGATTGGGCGAGGAGGGGAATCACAGACACACACACGTGTGTGTGTGTGTGTGTGTGTGTTTGTTTGTTTGTTCCTAGACGCCGGGGCCACGAGCCAGCGGCTGGCAGAGGGGTGGGGGATATCCGAGCATAAAACTGTACTTCCTGGGTCGCTTGGAAGGGACAACGTGCTCCTGTAACAGGCTAAAGACCCACAAAGGCCCCTCTGTGTGGGATGACAATCAGGGTGTGCTGTCGGAGGGGGGAGAGGTAGCAATTTCACACACGTGTGTGTGTGTGTGCCTGTCCCCGTCCTGTAGTACTACCTTCCCTTCCCTGCCCTTCTGGTTCCAGAGGGTTTCAGTCAAAAATATATAGGAGGGGAGGGGGAGAGGATGTAAGTCTTTGAAGTCTCCCCCCATAACCAGGTGCTCTTGTGTGTGTGTGTGTGTGTGTGTGTGTGTGTGTGTGTCCGGCTGCCCCCTCTAGGTCTGAGCCGTGCTGTGCTCCTCACAGGCAGCCTGATCAAGGAACAAACCCACAAGGTGAGCAGACCTGTATATTCCCTCCCCCCCACTTGGGTGAGTATAGGTAGGACAGAAACAGGTTTGGGGTGCTGGGGAGGGGGCTCCCCCTAATGTAGAGGGAGGCTTGAAAGCTAACGCAGCACCCCAAAAACTGGGCCCAGTGGTTGAATCCTGAAACAAGGTAGTGGTGGGTGTTGGAAGAGTGCAGGAGTGGGAAGGGCCCAGCTTCAAGAGGCATGCGCTCTGCGAGAGGCACCCCCCTTCCCCGGGCCCCCTCCCAGGCCCAATGCTCTTGGGTTCTCTCGTGCTCTATCCTGCTTTGGGGGCGACAAGCCTTTCCTTTCCTATTCTTTGGGGAAAGGCGGTGGGGTGGAGGAGGGAGGACCACACCGTTCTCTGCCGAGGGCGAGGCAGGGGTGGGTGGAGAGCAGCCTGAGGGATGAGCAGCCAGACCTCTCTCCGCAGGATGAGCCCTGTGGCCCTGGGCTGAGCGGGCACAGCGTGGCCTGGGAGGCCCTTGCGCACAGCGCGGAACCCGTGCCACGTGGCCGGCCCCCTGCTTTCCCCTTGCGGCGCTTCGTGAGCTCAGGGGGCCTGTAGGAGAAATGCTGGAGCCCCCTGCCCACCCGGTGGGCTGCGCTCCCCTCTGGCTGCCAGTGGGGGCTCCTCTAAGGGCTCACCCCCCTCCCCTTCTGATCCACCCTTGTGGGATTCCGTCTCACCCTCAGAGGCTGCAAGAACTGGCCGTCCTCCTGCTGGTCCGCCTGAGCCAGGCCGAGCCCCACCCGGGGTCTCCCTACGCCAGCGCCGACTGCCGCCGGGAGCTGTACCGCCTGCTGCTGGCCTTGGTGTTGGCGCCCTCCCCGTCGTGCCCCCCGCCTCTACACTGTGCCCTGCGCCTGCTCAGCCAAGGGCGCCTGGATCTCAACCTCCAGGTGAGGAGTCGTCCTCTTCTTCTTCTGGCGGGGGAGGGGCCCTGCTTCGCCGCTGCGTTCTCCTCCCATTTTAGCCCCCCCCCCCGCCACCGCCACTGAGGTTGGGACCCCACAGAGGAGGGCTGGAGACATCCCGCTCGTCCCCCTTTGGGTTCTCCAGATTCCTGCTGTCCTAGGATCCCAGAATCAGGGAGTGGGAAAAGGGCCTCCGAGGCCATCCAGTCCAGCCCCTTGCTCGGTTCAGGAACGCAAACCAGAGAATTCTTGAAAGGGTTTTTTTTTTCCCCCCCCCCCTTCCGGGCAGGTCTCCTCCTTTTGCGCAGAGGCTCTGGTGGTCTGCAGCGCCCTCCTCCACCCCCGGGTGCCCTCTCTGCAGCTGCCGCTGGCCGGTCCCCAGGCTCCCCCGCCGGGCTCCTCCGAGAGCTCTCCGGCGGGGGCGGCGACGGCCTCCCCCTTCCGCCCGGCGCCCCCGCTGCCCTTCCCGGCTGTGCGGCTCCCTCCCCCTGCCTCTCCCTCGGCGGCCCCCTCGATGGCCGCCTCGGCCACCTCCCTGGGCCTGCCTCTGCCGGGGCTGGCCTCTGCCCAGCTGCCCCCACGGCTGAACCCGGAGGAGCCCACCCTGCCTCCTTCGCCGGGCACGGCCGAGGCGGTGGCGCTGGCGGCGGGGGCCAAGCTGCGCCGCTCCGTCTTCATCCACTACGACAAGGAGGAGGAAGAGGACGTGGAGATCTCCCTGGAGAGCGACTCGGACGACAGCGTGGTCATTGTGCCCAAGGGGCTGCTGGGCAAGGGCGGCGCCTTGGGCACCAGCGGCCCTGTGGCGACGACAGCCGCCCCCGCTGCCCCTCCCGCCCCCCTCCCGCCCCCTCCCGCCCTCTCTGCTGCGCCCTCCTCTCCTCCTCCTCCTCCTCCACCACCACCGCCCCCGTCAGAGGAGGCGCCCCCGGAGGCAGTGGTCCCTCTCCCTCTGGGACCCCCGCCCCTGGCCCCTCCCCCGGCAGCCGTGGCGTTGCCCTCTTCCCCGGCTCCAGAGGCCAGCGATGCTGCGCTCCCGGCCTTGATGGAGGAAGACCCCACCGTCATCAACATCAACAGCAGCGAGGAGGAGGAGGAGGAGGAAGACGAGGAGGACGAGGAGGAGGAGGACTTCCCAGAGGATGAGGAGTACTTTGATGAGGAGGAGGTAAGTGGGTGGGTGCCTCGGCGCCCTGCAGGCGGGGCCCCGTGGGCTCTTTGCACCCTCCACTCCAGCAGCCACGAGGAGGACGGCTGCTGTCCATTGCTTCGACCCGGCTGGGCGCTCTCTCTGGCTCCCATCAAAGATAGCCTATGGCTCTCTCTGGCTCCCCGGCTCACTTGTATGTTGCTCAGACAGACTTTTGGTGGAGGGAGGGGAGAAGAGGCCACAGGCTGGCTCTGTGTGTGTATGTGTGTGTGTGTGTGTGAGAAAGAGAGAGACTGGGTGGGGACTGGTCTGTTTTGTTCCCAGAGAGGGTGGGCAGGTGAGAAGCTTGCCGGTCCTCTTGTCCTTTGCTGATCAGGAGGAAGAGTTTGACGAAGAGGAGGGAGAGTTTGAGGAGGAGCTGGACGAGGAGGAAATGGAGGAGCTGGACGAGGAAGAGGAGGATGACTTCGATGAGGAGGAGGAGGGCATCACGGAGGAGGAGGAGGAGGAGGAGGAAGAGGAGGAGGAGGGCCTGACCGAGGAAGAGGAGGGCCTGCCACCCACACTGCCCCACCGGAATGAGGAGGAACCCCCTGAGCTGCTTCCGGTGAAAGAGGAGCCCCCCAAGCTGCTGGAGGAGGAAGAGCTTGACGAGGAGGAGGAGGAAGAAGAGGAGGGGGCTGGGCTGCACATGGAGGTGGAAGAGGAAGCCTTCCACCCGGTCCAGGAAGAGGAGGAAGAGGTGGAGGAAGAGGAGAACTGCGTGGAAGGGGGCCGGACTGCAGTGGAAGTGGTGCTGCTGAAGGCCGAAGGGCCCCCCTTGCCGCCTGTGGTTCAAGAGCTGCAGCTCCCCAGTGCTCTCTCCCTCCTGCCCCCTCCCAGGCAGGAGGCCCCCTCCCCACCCCCTGCTCCCCTAGAGGAAGAGGAGAGGCTCCCAATGGAGCAGCTGGGCCCTGCGGACACAGAAGCCTCAACGAAGACAGCCACCGCCACCACCACCGCAGCAGCCGCAGCAGCAGATCCTCAGGAGCGGAGGGAGGAGGAGGAGGAGGAGGAGGAGACCGGCGAGATTCTGGTGTGTGCCGGAGGCAGCAGAGACACCGGCGTGGAGGCTGGCCTTGTGCGCGGGGAGTCTGAGAAGCAGCCCCCGCCGCCCCTGGCAGATGAAGTGGTGGAGGTGAAGGAGGAGGAGGAGGAGGAGGAGGTGAGCACGAGGGGGTCCGGAGAGTCGGGGGGGGGGGCTCCACCGTGTGCTGGGCTGCGTTGCCCAGACCAGGCTGGCTGCAGCCGAAGGGCCGTTGTGTCTCCTGGCCAGAGAGAGAGAGAGAGAGACCGACGAGTTCCGTGCCTGTTGGATTCTTGGTCTACTAAGGTTTCCCGGGCAGGTGGCCGGGCGGCTCTGCTCCAGCAAAGCCCACAAAGAGTCTCCTGGCCGTTGAAGGGGGGGGGGGAGAGCAAGGCTTTGGTGCACTTCAGACGCCAGCCCTCGTGGCCGCCTCCCAAGGGCCATGGGCTGGTTTTTGTACAGTGCATCAACACGGCTACCTGCCCAGAAGCGTACTAGCCCAAGGGGGCCCTGGGGGTCCTGAGCCTTTGCTGCAGGTCCCTCCTAGCCGTGGGTGATTTGCTTTCTTACTTCTTTGTTCGGCTTCTGGAGCTCCCTTCTGGCGACAAGGCCACTCTGGGCAGTTTACACTCAATTGTGGGCGACCACTCCCAAGGTCCAGCTGTTCCCCCCCCCACGCCCCCCCCCCCCACGCTCAGCGGTGGAGGTTTCCTTCTCCTCCTGTTTAGGAGGGACTGCCCTTCCAGCACATGGCCGGCCAAGCTGCTCTTGGGAAGAAATCGCTTTGGGCAGTGTTTCTCTTGTCTTCGCAGGGTTTATATTTTATTTTTTTGAGGGAGGGGTGGCTTTTCCAGCCAAGGAGTAGCCAAGAGACCCCCATGGCGAGCCCGTTCTCCTGTTCTAGCCAAAATGGCCCAGCGCCTTCCTTGGTCTGAGTCACATTTAGGGAGGCTTTGCCCAAGCGTTGTTAGTGCCCCTTTGAAGGGGGGAGGGCACTGGTTTGCTCAAATGCAATTCCCTGAGAAGAATAAAGCACCTCTAGGGCTGGGGATGGGTGGGCAGGGGGGGCTAAGGGGGCTGCTCCTTGGGGAGGGGAGGGGGGACGGTTGGAGCACCAGAAACGACAGGCCACGATGACCGCCTTTCCTCTTCAACAGTCATTGGCTGTGGACGAGACAGAGGCCATGTTGGCTGACTTTGTGGACTGCCCGCCGGACGACGAGAAGGCCCCGCCCGGCCCCTCTTCCTGAGGGAGCCTCCCTCCAGAGGTGGCTTGTGAAACAGAGGAGACTGTTGTGGAGCTGGGATCCGGGGGGAGGTGCGACGAAGACGAGGGCTTGGGACTTGATCCCAGGCCAGGCCCGGGCAGCCCCTCTCCCTGCTTCCAAAGCATCGCTGCCCTTCCTGGACTGGACTTCAGAGGCTCTTTGCCCATTTATTGTGGGTGGGATTTTTGTTTGTTTTTTTACTCTTATGAAAAGGATCAATAAATGTTGTTGTTTTGATTGTGTTGAGTTTGGTTGGAGCAGCTAAGGGGGAGAAATAATAAGAGGAAGCCTCTTTGACTAACCTCTTCTCCCCCCCCCCCAGCCTTTTCCATGCAGGTCACCTTTCTCAGGTGGGTGGTGGTGGGGGCAGCTGAGATGGGGAGGGGAAAGGGGAACGTCTGCCTGGCCATTGGCTTTCAAGGTGCTGCCTGAAGGCAAAGGAATTGTGTGCGACTGAGGCTGGGGTCATCTCCCCCCCCCCCCCCAAGCAGATACTTCTGCCTCCTGATCTTTTTTTTGGCAGGGTGTTCTGAAGTTGTCATCCAAGAAGGGACATTTCCCAGCGCAGAGAGAAGTGCCCCGGGAGGTTGGGGCTGTGTGGATTTGAACCCCTCACTCAGCTCAGGGTCGGGGGAGGGTGGTGGCAAAGGAAGCAAGCAGTAATGAATTCCCCCCCCCCTTGGGACTTGTGCCACTGCCACTTCTCCCCTCTCCACTGGGATGAAGGGCTTCTCCTTCTCTCTCAAGGCGAACACCAAACATCCCTAAAGAAATTCCACCAGGACGTCAGTCACGTCCCCCTGAAGAAGACCAGGCTCCCCCTGGAACAGTCTACACAAGAGGTGCATTTTCTAGGTACCAGTGGAAAACTGTGCAAAATGGACATCTTAGTGCCACGCTGTACCAAAAACCCATTGATTGATCCACCTACTTGTAAGCCACCATGGGACCAGTGGCCATGATCTTAGTTTTTTTTATGTTGAGCTTCAGACCGTTTTTGGCGCTCTCCTCTTTCACCCTCATTATGAGGTTCCTTAATTCCTCCTCACTTTCTGCCAGCAGAGTGGTATCATCTGCATATCGGAGGTTGTTGATATTTCTTCCGGCAATCTTAGTTCCGTTTTGGGATTCCTGCAGTCCAGCCTTCCGCATGATGTATTCTGCATATAAATTAAATAAGCAGGGAGACAATATACCGCCTTGTCGTACTCCTTTCCCAATTTTGAACCAATCAGTTGTTCCATATCCAGTTCTAACTGTTGCTTCCTGTCCCACGTATAGGTTTCTCAGGAGATAGATACGGTGGTCAGGCACTCCCATTTCTTTAAGAACTTGCCATAGTTTGCTGTGGTCGACACAAAGGCTTTTGTGTCATCAATGAAGCAGAAGTAGATGTTTTTCTGGAACTCTCTGGCTTTCTCCATAATCCAGCGCATGTTAGCAATTTGGTCTCTACTTCCTCTGCACCTTCAAAATCCAGCTTGTACTTCTGGGAGTTCTCAGTCCACATACTGCTGAAGCCTACCTTGGAGGATTTTGAGCATAACCTTGCTAGTGTGTGAAATGATACCTGGAAGTAACCTACTGCAAAAAGAGACCCAGAAGAGAAAAATGACAGGACCCAGCTACGTAGTTGTCACTTTCAGTCCACAACCAAGATCACCCGGCACGCTCCTTAAGCGATCTTCACTCGCCCAAGCCCTAATATTACTTGCCTACAGACAACCCTCTCCGACCTCCAGCCCCTACGAACGCACAACACTAGCACAAGCACTGGGGGGGGGGACTCGACCCTACTCCTATAGATTCCGACTTTGCCCCCACCTCTTGAGAGTTGCACAGCCAGGAAGCGGAGGCCACCTGTCCCGCCTTTTGCCAACCCTGCCCCTCTGCACTCTCCCACCCGAATCCGGGGAAAGGCCGGGGGGGGGGCAGAGCCGCTGCCAGACCCGTCTCCGGGGGAGGACCCTGCCCGCCCCCTCCCTCGGGAGGGGGGACACCTTGCGCTCTGGCACAGTCGAGGTCGCCCTGCGCTTCCCCCCCTCGGCTCCTGCCCTTGGGGGGGGGGCTCTGCTGCTGCCTTTCCTCGCCGTTGGCCTTCACAGCCCCCACCCCACCCCCCCGACCCCTCTCCCTCCTCTGCCCCCCTTTCGGCTCTTGCCTTGTTTCCTGTCTCTTGTGGGAATGTTTGCAACACCAGCCTTCAAAGGGACAAGGGTGCCGGCCTTTTTTTTTTAAAGTTTTATTTTTCTTTGGGGTTTGCCTGATGTCACCCTAGGAAAACCTCTGAGTGGGGTGGGGGGGCGCCTCTTCCTCCTTCTCCTCTTCCTCCCCCAGGCTTCCCAATCGCTCCCGCGCCCCCCCCCCCCCGCCTGCTCTGAGCGAATGGGTCGCTCCTAGAAGGTTCCCGCCCATGCGCACTTCTGCGGAGCTTCGGCCCGCCTCCCGGCCTGTCCCACCGTGCCAGTCAGGGGAGGGCCTCCCCCTCCGCTCGCGTGATTGGTCGCGCCCGTCCTATGACCTTCCCGGGCCGGGAGAGAAGGCGGGCTCAGTCTGCTGCGTCGACTCGGCCGGGCAGCAGCGTTTCGAGAGGGAAGGTCTTTCGCCGCCGCCGCCGCCGCCGCCGCTTCTGCCTCCCCTCCAGGCCTCCTGCCGGCCATGGTTTCCTTGCTCTGCTGCGGGCCGAAGATGGCCGCGTGCGGGATCGTGCTTAGCGTCTGGGGCGTCATCATGCTGGTGCGGGGACGGGGACGGGGACGGGGACGGGGACGGGTGGAGGAGGCGGCCCGGGGGCTCCGGCGAGGCAGGGTTGGCGGCGGCAGGGAGCCGGGGGCTGGCGGAGGGGGGTTCTGTGGGTCTGTGGACGGACGGAGGGAGGGACGGACGGACGTGCTTCTGGGGGGTGGGAGGGCGGGGAGGGGGCGGTGAGAGGAAGCGAAGCTGCTGCTGCCTCCGGGGAAAGTCTTCCCTCCGCCCGCTCGCCTCCCGTTCCTACTTCCCCAAAAGAGGTTGGAAGCGATGACGGGGCGCCCGGGCTCGGCTCTTGCCCGCCCCACCCTCTGGCCTCATCCTGCCCTTCTCGGCCAGCCGGGGCGCCGTTGGCCGTGCGGGACCCGTCGCTCCTGAACGGCAGGCCCGAAGGTCCAAGAGGGTTCTTCCCCTCCCCTCTCCTGTTTTCCGCTGAGTCCGTCGCGGCTTCTTGCAGACCCCTCTGCCCTCTCCCAACTCTCTGTCTCTCTCTCTCTCTCTCTGTCTGTTTGTGTGTCTGTCTGTCTGTCTGTCTGTCTGGATGCTTTCAGGTCCTGCTGGGGATCTTCTTCAACGTCCACTCGGCCGTCCTGATCGAAGATGTCCCCACCAAGGAGGAGGACTTCAAGTGAGTTCGTGGTGCATCTCTGGGTCTGGGACCCCTGGGGCAGCGTAGGGGGAGGTGTTTGAATAGTGCTGCTGGAGAGCCAGGGGGTTCCCCCCTGCCCCTCTTCTCCCTGGGGCCGGCACCACGTTCCCATGGGGATCCTGGCCCCTGCTGAGGTCACCCATGGCCATTACAGCACCAGGGAATGTCATGGGTCTCAGATTTGCACAGGGATGGGAGGAGGCAGTTTAGCCGTGTGGGCTTGCAGGGGTGGAGGTGGCCGGCCTGCCTTTGAGGGTGAGACTAGAACTCTCTCTCTCTCTCTGTTTTGTGACAGAGGTGGCCCAAGCCGGATCTACGGTCTCTACGAACAAGTCAGCTACAACTGCTTCATTGCGGCCGGCCTCTATGTTCTCCTGGGGGGCTTCTCCTTCTGCCAAGTGCGCCTCAACAAACGGAAGGAGTACATGGTCCGCTAAGGACCTGCCCCCTCTGACTCCTCCTCATTTTTGGAGGGGCTGATGACTGTGGCTTCTCTTGCAGGACCCTCCTCCCCATCTTGTATTTTTTTTTTTAACAGCCCTGGCCTCCATTCTGGGCTACAGAATGTTTCTTTTCCACCATGACACCCTCGGGCTTCTAAACTTGATTTTGGCTCAGATGGACTAGTCAGGGTTGGTGGTTGGGGAAAAGTTAATTCTGTTTATGTCATGGGCATTTGGGCTGTAGAGGGGAGGGGGTTCCTTGCTATACTTGGATTACACAACAGCCCCACTTTCCCCATCACAAAGGCCCAGGGAGCAGCATCCCGTGTCCAGGGTATGTTGCTGCTTTGGTTGGCAAGACCTGGATTTCAGTGTTGTGTAAATAGTGCGGACACTCCTCGTTCTGTTCCTGCTGTCCCCATCTCCCACCCCCACCTGAGAACAGTGAATAAACACCCACCCACTCTTACCAGTCTCCAGCAGACAGTAACAGGATCTCCTGCCTGCTGTGTCAGGTGCTTTGCTTCACACAGTGCTATAGCTGGTCTGCTCCAGTCCCTATCCCTGTCATGTTCTGGTTCTGTTTTTGATGTCCATCGTCATTGTTTGTTGTGTAAACGTGTAATTCTTACTGGCTGGTAAGGACTGGGACTGTGTGTGCATGTGCAGTGGGGGGGGGGAGCATCCCTGTGAATAGGACCAAAATATGACTTGTAAAAAAACCCCGCCTGTTGCTGTTTCTGGTGTTTGGAGGTGCAGCTCAGAGGTCTGTGTTCCTTTTGTGGTGGAGGTGACCGCCACTCCTGCCCCAGGAAGTCAAAGCTGCTCTGAAGACTGCTGCTCAGGGGAGTGGGTTGAAGAGCCCTCTGTTTGCAACCAAGACCCTAGTAGTAACGGACTTGGCCCACTTTCATCTCAGGTGGAAGGAGAAGGAGGTGCAACTCTGGCTGTACATTGGTGGGATCTGTAGCAGCAGCAGTTTCCCTGCACAAAGGGGTGGATATTTTGAAAGTAGTCTGCTATTTCTCTAGACATACGTGCAATAAATAGCATTTGAATCTCCTTGTGCCTCTTTGTGTCTTTCTTTTCCATTTCCCTTTTTTCCTGGTGGTCACAGGAGGAGGCTTGCCTGGCCAGTTACTTCTGTATTTCCTTGTTGTCCATGTCTTTCTTTGTCTACTTTCTTCTGCGTGTTTAACCAGATGTTCTATTCAGCCCAGCGGGGACCGTTCCCAATTGCACTCTAGCCTTGGGCAAAAAAGTGTACCTGCCACTGTGAGGAGGCCTTAGTAATTTGCTGCTGGGGTGGCCTAAGGGCTGCCCTGAGATCATGACCCCCTCAGGAGAGCTGGCCAAGCGCTTTGGTGAGATGGACAGGGGACCTTTCCTCTTTAAGGCTTTGCATCTCCTGGAAAAGAGGAAGTCGCTGGATGAACCTCCTAACTGTCCAAGGAGTTGTTTAATCGTTAAGTCATGTCCGACTCTTTGTGACCCCTTTATGGACCAGAGAGCACGCCAGGCCCCCTGTCCTCCACGGCTTCCTGGAGTTGGGTCAAATTCATGCTGGTCGCTTCAGTGACCCTGTCCAGCCACCTCATCCTCCGTCATCCCGTTCTCCTCTTGCCCTCGCACTTTCCCAACATCAGGGTCTTTTCCAGGGAGTCTCCTCTTCTTATGAGATGGCCAAAGTATTGGAGCCTCAGCTTCAGGATCTGTCCTTCCAGGGAGCACTCGGGGTTGATTTCCAAGGAGTTGAAGGTCCTCCAAAAGCCAGAAGGGCTTGGGTCCAGATAGCCCTTCTATCTCTTCGGTCTGGGCGGGGCATTTTGACCTCTATGGCAGCAGAGGCGCCTTAGAACCCTTCCCCTTCGAAACCGCTTCCTCCTTTCCCAGGCGGCCCGCTGGTTTCCTCCCATTGGACAGGAGGAGGAGGCTTCTCGCGTGACGCATTACGGACGGACGTCGGAACAAGAGACTTCGCCATAGAGTGTTGCAGGGCGGAGCGCCCACCTTTGTAGCCTGCGGCTCCCATAAAGGAGAGAAAGAGGGAGGGTTCTAAAGGAGGCGGGCGGAAGGGGCGCCGGCGGTCGCCATGGAGACTCGCGGCCCGGCGGGGGCTTGACCATAGAGTGTCTAGGAGGTGGGGGAGAAGAGCGGCCCGGGCCTTTCCCCAGCCCCGGCACGGCGGCGGCGGGGGCTACGGCGGCCGCGATGACTTCGGCCTCTACCAAGGTACCCGTAGGGGGAGAGAGGCCGCTGCCTGGCGGAGGTTCTGGCAGGGAGAGGCAGGGCGCCTCTGAGCATGCACAGAGTGCCGTGCACGGGCGAGGGGGGCTGCTGGAGTCAAAGCCGCCCCCACCCCCACCCCCGGGCGGCCCCATGGAAGGGCGGCGGCTTTTTGGACTCTAGGTAGCCGGCTGGCTGGGGATGATGGGAAGTGTAGTCGAAAGAGCTTCCCCACGGTTCCCCTTCTTGGCTTGGGGGCGGCTCGGGGGGGGGGAAAGAGGGGAGGGGTTGGGCCAACAATTGGGTGTTAGCGGAGGGGGGAGGAGGGAGAAAGGCCCCCACTTTCCTCTTCCACCCTCCCGGGGGCTTGGAAAGCGCCCCCTCCCATCCCCTCCGGGCCAGGCATGGCGGAGATCAGCCTCCGGAGGGCAGAGCGCTCTGCACAGGCTCAGAGACGTTGCACCGCCTCAGGGGAGAAGCCTCTCTGCGGGATGTGCGCTTTGGGACCCCTTCTGGGGAGGGGGTGCCTCCCCCCCCCTTCGTGGCTGCCTATTACACTTTGGGAAGGGGCTTTGCTGGCGCCGCTTCCCTACAGCTTGGAAGAGTCACCGTGGGCAGACCTGGGCTTCTGGGACCCCCCGTCATTTCCCCGCCGGCCCCCCCCACCGTCACCGCAGGAAGTCATCCTTCCACGATGCTTTCATTCACCCCCACCGCCTTCTCCTTTTTCCTGCCCCCCCCTTTCAGGTGGGGGAGATCTTCTCCGCTGCAGGAGCCGCTTTCACCAAGCTGGGCGAACTGACGATGCAGCTGCACCCGGTGGCCGACTCCTCTCCGGCAGGGTGAGGCCCAGGGAAGGGGGTCGGGGGGGGGGGAGGCACGGCTTCCCTCCCGATGTAGAGAGGTTTAGTTGTTTGCACTGGGGTGGGGTGGGGTGGGCGGGTGAGGAGAGGGATGCCTGGCCATTGGGTCTCCCCCCCCCAAGGCCCCTTGGTTCCTAGGACTCTTTAGAGAGGTTCCTGAGAAGGCTACTTTTTTTGGAGTTCGGCTTCCAAAATGCCCCATTGAACAAAAGCAACAAGGAAAGCCATGCCTTCCCCTTCTTCCTGTGGTCCCAAATACTGTACAGTATAGAATCCTAAGGTCATGAAGTTGGAAGGGACCGACAAGACCCTTGTTCACTGCAGGAGGAATGCAAAGGGTTCTTGCCAGGTCCGGTCACTGGGTCCCTGCTGGATCTGAAGCAAATGAATCTTGAGCACACCAGCCGCACGGGATGGCGCTCTTGATGCCTCGTCGTTGCTTCCCTCACCCTGGGCGGATACAGATTAAGATTTGCCTTGTGCACATAAAAAGTGCAAAGCCGTGATGAGGCAGGACACATTGTGTGGTAGTTCCAAGGACTGGAGGCGTAGCTTGAGGAAGGGGGGGGTCCTCACTTGCAGTGGGTGGTAGGGCGGAGGGAGCCTCCTGGCAGCATCCTGACGCCCCCCCCTTCGCCGTCCCTCCCCAGGGCTAAATGGACAGATGCAGAGATCTCCCTGTTACGGGCGTCCGTCCAGCGTTTTGGAGATGATCTAAACCGCATCAGCGCGCTCATCAAAGACCGCACGGTGTAAGGGGCAATCCAGGTGGTGGCGGTGGAACCCTGGGCAGGGAAGATGGCAGATGGTTTTGTAGGGAAGTCTTCCAGGGTGTCTGAGAAGGAGCTCTGCCCGGCCCACGTCCATGCAATCATGGTCGACAGGCTGACCGGTCCTGCTGCCCCAGGGGAAGCTTCCATGCTGGGGGTTGGGGTGGGGTTGTGGGGTGGGCTGGGAAGGGGAATCCTGCTCCTCCCAGCCTTGGGAGTCCAGTAGCCACAGCACTGTATGGACCCCTACTTAGACAAGGCCTCTTTGTGTCCGTGCGGGTGTGGGTGGGTGTAAGTGTAAGGCAGGCAGGTAGGTAAGTAAGTCAGTGAGGGGGTGGTGGTGCAACTCCCTGCCTCCTAACCCCACTTGCCTCCCTTTCCTCCCCACCCCACCCCTCCTCCCCTAGGGCCCAGCTGAAAGGGGCAGCGAAGCGCAAGGCCTACGAGGATAGTGGGCTGCCCCTTCCCACGGAGTCTCCAAAGAAGGGGGCCCGCAAGGGGCAGCTGCCGCAGCCTCCACAGCAGCAGCAGCAGCAGCAGCAACAACAACAACAACAAGCCCCCCCCTCTGTACCAGGGGCAGGGGGGCTTCCCGACCCTTCGGCTCCACTCCCTGTGAAGAAGCAGAAGGCTTCAGGTGAGTGCGTGAATGTGCGGGGGGGGGGGGAAACGCTGTAGGTCTGCCTTTGAGGGACGCCTTAGGTGCTTGTGCAAAGCCTCTCCTTTTGCGGCTCCTGCAGGGTGGAGAGAGGACGTGTGTGTGCGCGCGCACGCACGTGTGTGTGTGTGTGCATAACTCCCAGGAACTGACCTGGGGTCTTCTTTCTCCCACCAGATGTGACTCTCAGTGCCCTGAATGACTCTGACGCTCACAGCGACTTGGTGGACATTGAGGGCTTGGGTGACGCTCCTCCTGCCAAGAAGCTCGATTTCGACCAGGGTATAGGCTAGCTCCTGATGGGGGCGGGGGTTGGGGGGGGCGGGCAGTGGGGCCTCTTTGCCCTTTCCTGCAGCTGGGCCCATCCTCTCTTGACCCTTGGTGGGATGTCGGGAGGGGGTCTGCCCTCTTAAGAGCATGAAGGGCCCATTCAGAGAGCTGCTGCAGCTCACAGAGGGATGTTTGTACAGGGAGGGAGCTGGACTGGAGGTAGGGCATTGGGGGGGTGGGTGGGCTTTTCCTGGCCTCTCTGACCAGGGTGGGGACAGGGCAGAGGAGGCAGGGAGTGTCGTCGGGGTGGGGAGGCAAGGGTGCCCCTCCTTCCCTCCCTCCCTCCCTCTCTCCCTCCCTCCAGCTCCGGGTGTTTTCTCTCTTTTTTCCAGACAGCCTGAATCTGGACTCTGGATTCCTCATGGCCCCTGGCGCAGAGCTGCCCCTCCTGCCCCGCTGAAGAGGGGCTGGGCCCCTGGGCCCTCCTTCCAGCCGCTGAGTGGGGGCAACCATCTCGGGCCTCTTCTCTCCCTGTTGGCGAGGCAGACACTCTCCCCCCCCCTCGCCCCGCATCCCCGTGGCACTCGCTGTGGTCGCTGCAGCCCACTGTAGAGCGGGTTGAGTTCCTCCTTTCCCGCAGGGCCTTTTCGTCGTATTCATTGGGGGGTGGGTGGGGGGGCGGTAGTCTGGAAGCTCTGCTGTATCCCCAGACCACGGCTAATTTCATCCTGCTCCCTCCCAGATACTGACTTTGTCTGTGGGGAGGGTGCCTCCTCGTCTCCAGCATCATCCTGATGTCCTTCCGGCGGTCCCTGCTGCCTCCCAGTTGGGCTCCTTTGGGAAGTGGGGAGGGGTGTGTGACCCATTCCAGCCCTCGCCCAGGCCCCATCCTGGACCCGGATTTGTATTGTTGTTGTTTCTTTTTTTTCATGTGGTTGCAATAAACGGTCTCCATCCCGCTCTTTCCCTCTCTCTTCTCACGGAAGGCCTGAGTCACTGGGGAGGTGAGCTGCCCCATGGCCGTGTGGGGGTGAATGTTGTGGGGGTAGGGAGAGAGAGAAGCTGCACTCTAGGTGTTGAGCAGGAGGACCACAACGGGGGGGGGGGGGCAGGCCCCTCTTGACACCTGCCCTCTAGGGAAGGCCCTTTGGAGCTCCATCTGCTTCCAGGCCGGCGCCTCCCCCCCCCTTGTGCCCCACAAGCAACTCCCCTCCTCCTCCTTCCCTGGCTCCAGCTGTGCATGCCAAGCCCCCCTGGAGCAGCACAAGGAATACTGGCGGCTGGCAGGAGCAGGACTGCCAATATTGGTGTGCTGCTAGAGCAGGACCGGCCCTTCGGCCCCTCTCTGGCCCCAGGCTGGGTTGTCGCCGCCCAGGGGGCCTGAGGTCGAGGGTGGTGGTGGTGGTGGTGATGGCGGCCAGGGGGGGCCTTTGGGAGCGAGGGAGGGAAGCCTGGCCCCTACAGCCTCCCCCCCGCCCCCCCTCCGCATGGCTCCATTGGGGGTGGTGTGTTTGGGGGGGGGCATCTGGTTTTCATCTGCCAGGGAAGGGAGGGAAGGATGCTTTCCGCCCGTCCAGGCCTGTCGAAGTCCTGGCTGGACACTCGCGTTAACACCACAAAATGGTTTGTGGATCCTGGAGTGCCAAACAAACCATGTTGTGCTGCTGGTGCGAACGCCGCCACTATTTCCGTCTCTCGGTCAGTCTGGAGGAAGGCGGGGGGGGGAGGAAGGAGGTGGCCACCCGCCGGAAGGAAGGAGCCCCGAGAGGCTCCAGCGCTTTGCCTCCCCCCTCCACGTATTGTCGAGTTGTCCCCACTTTCTCTTTCAAAATGGCCATCCCAACTCCCTCACAGCCCCCCCCCCCCGCCTTTGAGGCAAATGCCAGTTTCTCCTTGCTGCTCCCTGTCAGGTGCGGGGCGGCGGGGGGGGGGGGGGAGTGATAAGGCAGAACAGGAAGGAAGCCTATCAGAATCGGAGCAGGCAAGGGCTGGGAGGGGCCGCAGGGACCATGCAATCTAGGCCCCCCCCAGCCCCATCTTGCCCTAGAGGAAATGTGGGGAAGGGGCTCGTCTTTGGAGGACTGGGGAGGCAGAGTGGGGTCCAGGGGGCGGCTTCCTTGCCCCCCATTCCCTAATTTCCTGAATGTTCTGTGTCGGAGGAATGAAGTAGGGAGGGTAGAGGCCCCCCTTTTCCTTGCTCCCCCCCCCTTGGTTTTCCCAAGAGGAGCGAGGGGGGGCAGGAGCCCTCTCCCCCGCTCCCCTTGCTGTGGCTGGAGCAAGGGGCTCCTTGGCAGCTGGAGATGGAGGGGCACACCTCTGGATGTGGAAGAAGAAAGAGGGGCCGGGGAACCGCGCCCAGCGCGGCCTGGAGGAGAAGCACCAGCTCCCTTGGGGGGCGGCCCCTGCAGCCTTCCCCCCCCCCCGTCACCTGGCTGGCTTTGAGTCTCAAACACCCTAGTTTCACACCCCAGTTAACCCTGCAGTATGGGGGGGGCAAGGGTGAGTGGAAAGCTCCCCCAGCACACATTGCAGACACCCTAAAAGCCTGCAGAGAAGGCGGGGGGGGACAGAACTGGGCCAGAAGAGCCTTAAAAGCGCCCTGTGTCTCGGTCAGTGGGAGGGAGGCAAGGCGCCTGCCACCCCCCAGGCAGGGGTGACCCCCCCCCACTCTGCTTGTGGCTACCAAGGGTCTCCACCTCTGAGGTGGTGGGGTTTAAAGGCCAGGCGAGCGCCTGGAATCGCCTCCCCCAGCCCTGCTCTCAATCCCCTTGGTATCGGCAGGTCTCCCAAAATCAGATCTAACTCTGAAGGAAGGAAAGGGGGGCAGCCATGGGTCGACCCATTTGGAAACCTCCTGCCCCCCCCCCCCCCGTCCAGGAGGGGCTGGGTTTTTTTATTTTCCCGCAAATGCTGCAAATGGCGGCTAAGAAAATTGGGTGGGCGGCGACTGGGTGATTTTTTGTGGGCCAAAGCAGAAGGGTGTGATTTGCTCAGCAGACAAATCTGAGAAAAATTCAAATTGGCAGGGGGGGGCAATATTTGGAAGGCTTTGTGGGGTTTCTGAATTTGGATGAAATGAGTTGAAATGGCCTGTGAAATATAATACTATTTTTTGTGCTGGGTAGGGAATCATATTTGGGACTAATCCTTTTCTTTAATAATAATTAAAAAAAGAACAGCAACAATCATTCCTGGGGAGGGGAGTCTGAAATTCGTTTTGTTTTTGGCGGGGGGGGGGGAAGAGTAGAAATGACCTTCCATTTCATTTCGTACTTTAATTTTTTTGGGGGGGGGTTGGAATTGCTGTGTGGGGACGAGCGAGGTCTTCCAGCTGCTTTGGCTGCTATGGGGTGCCTGGCGTCCATTTTAGGTGAGGTGGTGTCTGCTCATTTTAAGGCCCTCCTTGGGGTTTGAGGGCTCACGTCAGGGTTGTGCAAGGATTTTAGGATCCTCTGGCCCTTCATTTTGTAGGGATCCTTTCTGAGGTTTCCCAGGACCATGTCTGGACCCCCCCCCACCCCTGCTAAGGGAGGAAGCAGGCTGGAGTTCTTCTACGAGCTGAGGATGGGGTGGTGTCTTTGGAGCCATCATGACGCATGGCTTTTTCAAGGCCAGGGGTTCCCGGATGGGGCCTGAGGCCAGGGCCTGGTGGGGCTCCTCCTGATTAATTGTGGGGAGGGGCCTGGGGTGCCCTGGGGGCACCCATCCACCCCCACCCCCTTGAACCTTGCCTTCTTTGGGGCCCATTTCCTTCTGTTTCTTACAGGGTGTGATTATGCCTTTTTGCAAAGGCTGAGCCCGCCGCATCTTTCCCACCAAAACAGGGCCACATTGGACTTGTGGGGCCTAATGGCTATTGGGGGGGGTGCCCCCAGGTCTATCCCGCCCCCCCCGTTTGCTAGAGGTTGGCAGCCTGGCCACGGCCTACGAGGCCTGCGGTGCCGGCCTTTTCTACACCAGGGAGAGACGCACCAAAGGACAAACATGCCTCACACATCCAGACCGGACCCGTGCCACCGCCACCCCCACCGCCCCCCCACCCTGGCCCTGCGCACCTCCCACTTACCTGCTGTGCTGCCCCACTGCCCCCATCCAGACCCTCGGCGGGAGGGGGGGTTTCGAGGTTTCCAGAAGCCTTATTTTAGCCCTTAAAAAAAATCCACCCCACGGAAAGCGGAGGCTTGACTCTGCCCAGCTGCCATCCAGTCCTGGCAGGGAGCCCCCTCTGGATCCATGTGGGGCGTTTCCCCCCCTAAAAGGGGAAAAATTTGCGCCCCCCCCAATTCTGTTCCAACCACAGGAATCAGAGGACCCCTCCAGTTCGCCCCAAGGACTTGGTCACCCTACATTTTCCAGAAGAGGGGTGGCCACAAATAAAGCAAGAGGGTCCCCGTGCGCCCCCCCCAAGAGCTGCCAGCCCTTTCCGTGCGATTGTGGAAGGCAACGGGGAGAGAGGGAGGGAAAAAAACACAGGGTGAACTGAGAAAAGCCTGGTCCTTTTTCCCCCTACGCAACTTTCTACACTTGAATAAACCCCTTTGGGGTGGGGGGAAAAATCTGAAAAAAAATCAGGGGGCAGCCCCAGCTCCCCCCTCGAGGTGTGTGAAGTTTGGGGCAGCTCCGGGCATCTGCTCCCCCACAAAAAAATAGCCTTTGGGAGCCTCCGTCTCCCGCCAGCTTTAACGTCCCCAGCTGACTTTGTCTCCGTGCCAACTTGCAGGCAGGCTGCCTTGGCGGCCGACCAGCTTTTCAAACGGCCACTTTGTCTCCGTGTGCGGCGCTCGCTCGGGGCTGCATACTGGGTGTAATCCTCACCCCCCCTGGCCTTGCAGCCCCCCTGCGTCCCCTCACACACACACACACACACACACACACACTTGGCGTGGCCTCGGAGTGCCTGCGCGTACAGGGCTTTCTATGTGCTTTTTTAAACACACAAGGCTTGTGGTGGGGTTTGTGTTTGTGTGTGTCTGTGTGTGTGTGTGTGCTGTGCGCGCCTCTGCTGGCTGCCACTGAAGCTCCAGGCTGGAATCTGCTGATGCGAAAGCGCAGGCAGCTTTACAAGGCTGGTCTGCAGCAGCACAAGGCCTCCCCGCTTCCTGCCAAAGACGGGCGCCTGGAACAGCCCCCCCACCCCACCCCACCCCACCCCCCGCCTTGGGCCTTCCCTGTGAGAGGGGGCGCTGGCCTCACAGCTTGCCCCTAGTCCTGGCCTGGCAGGGCTGCAGGGGAACCGCTTATTTCCCCCCCCCCATATCCTGTTCCCCAATGAACGGTCAGCCCCCCCTCACGCCCCAATCATTGCAGCCACAACCTTCAAGACTGCTTGCAGCAGGGAAGGTCAAAGGGCAGTGACCTCTTCTTGAACTCAGTGGCCATAGCCAGGCCAAAGAAGCCCCAGGTGGCCACTGCTGAGGGCTGGTCACTCCAGCCGCCAAGGTCAAAAACGGGAGCTTTTCTAGCATCCTGTAGGTTGCCGACACGAGTGCCTCTGAGCATGTGCAGACTTCTGCTTGCCACGGTGGAGTGAGCACCAGTTAGTGCCCTCCTGGCCCCTGGTTTGAGGTGGATGGGAGACAAAAGCTCAGCCCTTTGAAGTCAGACCCTGAACCTGAGACCCCTGCCCTGCCCCCTAACCCTAACCCTGTCTTGCAGGCATAACAGAGCAGCGGGGGGGGGGCTTTCCATTTATTTAGGAGGAAGGGGTGTGCAGGTGCACCTCATCATGCCCCCCCCAGGTTACAGTGCAAGTGCCACGTGGCAAGCGGCTAGCAGCGGGGGAGGGGTGATGTGTCTGCTTCTAGCTTTTCTGTGGTAGCTGCCTCTCTTGTGCCCTTTTTTCTCCCCCCCCCCCCGGCTTTGCCTTGGCCTGACACCCACTGCAGGAATTTACTGCCCTCCCCAGCGCACCCTGAAGGAAAACAGAGAAAGAACCAGTTTTTTTCCTTGCCTTTTAAGAAAAAGTTTAATACAAAGTTGCAAAATGCAGGTGTGTGTGTGTTTATTTGTGTATCAGTGTTTAAACAAAACCCATTTACTCCCACACTCCAGGGAGCCCCCCCCTCTTTAATAGAGGAAAATATATACTGTGTCTTTATACAAATGTACAAATTATGTAACATATCCAAATAATCATGTAAACTCTACCCCTTGACAAAGAACAAGGTTCATCCCAGGCCCGGCTCATGTTCCCCCCTCCCGCCGCTGCTCTTTGGTTGGCGCTCCTAATGTGGATGGCAGCTGTGTTGTGTGTGTGTGTGGGGGGGGGGGAGGAGTGGCACCCCTTCAAAATGGGGCACCAACAGCACCACCCGTCCACTTCCTGTTGTGCTTTGTTTAGGTTTCTTGAGGGGGGGTGACCGCCCCCTCCGCCACCCAGAAGTACAATTTCCGGCAGATGCTTCCGTTTTACTCAGGACCTTCTTTAAAATGCAGAAAGTGTGTCTGCCCCCTCCCTTCATTCCCCCCCCCCACCTGCTCAGGGCCCCAACTGGGGAAGGAAGGACCCCTACGAGACCTTTCTAAGCAATGGGGTGGAGGGGTGGCAGAGGCCGTCTGAGGAGGGGACGGCAGGGAGCAGGATGGGGTGAAGGCAGGGCTGCTGCCAAGGTGGGCACTCATTTCCCCAACACCCCCCCCAGAACACAACCACCCTGTCTGTCTCCCCCAATGCCCACCAAGGCTTTTTCTGAGAAGGAGCCCCAGCCCTTCTCTAGGGCCATTGAGCCCTGCCCCCCAGTAGCCAAGGCCAGCTGGTAGCCCGGCTGGCCCCACATGCCTGGGCAATGGGTGAGGGGGGGCAGGTCCGATATCAGCTGACAGGCACTGCTGCCCCTCCGGCTTGGGGACTCAGCGGGCCCTCGGATCTTCTCTCGAGGGGGTGTGCAGGACGGCTACAGGGCTGGGGGTGTTTGGGGAACTCCGGCCACAAACAGTTTCTTGGGGGGAGAGTCCACGTCCAGTCCTCCTGGAACAAGAAACAGAGACCTGATGAGCATCAGAGCCCCCCCGTGCCCCTCCCTCTCCTAACCCTTTAACCATTAACCCTTAACCCTCCCCTCCTGCATGCACACACGGGGCTTGTTCCTCTCATGACTCGTCCTTCCCAGGCCCTTCCTTCCTTTCTCTCCCCCTCCCCTCCCCTCCCCTCCCCTCCCCTCTTACCTTTCCTCTTGAGGCTTTCCAGGGTGCAGGAGGGGGCCCCTGTGCTGGGAGGACTGGGCAGCCTAAAAAGGTGTAGAGAAAGCGGGGGAAGGTGGGTGGGTGTTCGGAGAGGTCAAGGACTTTGCTGTGGACTCAGCAGACCCTTCCCTCCTTGCACTCCGACCCACCTCTGAGGCTGCCAAGACTGGGGGTCGTCAAGCGGGGGGGGCGTGTTTGAGCGCTGAAGGGAAAGATAGAGACGGGCGGGGGGGGGAGGGAGAACGTGTCGGGGAATCCCTCCTTCCCCCTCCCCCGCGGCCAGTCCTAGAATCGGGGCGCCCCGCGTGCACCCCACATTCAGGCCATCGGAGGTGGGCGGGCGGGGGCTGTTCCTGCGGAGGCCGCCGGGGGGCGCCTCGCAAATGCGAGACCCACTGAAGCCGCTGCTCCCGGTCCCTCCTCCGCACCCAGCCGCCTCTCCCCTCCGCGCGCGCCCCCGCAAGCCCTTCCCGCACTTACTTGTCACTTGGGGGCCCCGAATTCCTGGGGAGGGCCTCCATCGTCGCTTCTCCCTGCGGTGGGAGAGAGGGGTGGGGGTATGCTTGGCTCGGTTACAGGCACGTGCAGGGGCCGCCAGGAAGGAAGGCCCTCACCCGGGGGAGGGGGCTTCGCTTACCCCCAGGCCGCGGCTCTCCAGGCAGACGCTGCAGCGGCGGGTCCTTTGAGGTCCAGCGGGGCCCTGGTCCAGCGGGGGGCTCCTGCAAGAAACAGGCGCGCGTGTGTGTGTGTGTGTGTGGGGGGAAATGTTGGTGGTTGGCAGGAGAGCCTCCTCGCGCCCCCGCGCCTCCCCTCCCCTCCCGGCCGCCTCCTACCCTGTGGCCCCCGGCAGAAGAGGGGCGCTGTTGGACCTCCGCAGGGCGCCTCCCCCTCCGGCGGCGACGGAGGCAGCCGGGATGGGCTCCACCTCCATGCGCTCCATGGGTGCCCCCACCTCGGCCTCTCGTTCCCGCCCGCTCCCCCCCCCCCAGCTGCGGGAGGGAGAGGGAAACCGGGGTGACGAGGCGCGCGGGGGGGGGGGACTTTCCCGCGGCTCCTCCCTCCGTTCCTCCCTTTTCGTGTCTTGTGCAAACTCTCGAAAGAATGCGGGCGTGGGGGGGCGGGGGCGGAGAAGGCATGGGTGCCCCCCACGCGCGAGACCGGAGACCTAAAGCCACCCCCTTACCCACGTACCCAGCGAGCGGAGCTACCGCGCCATCTGGTGGCCACGTGCGGGAACTGTTAGGGAACGTGGGAACGGGGCCTCCGCCTAGGACGCCCGGAGGGCAGGAGTCCCGCTTCCCCCTCTCCCCCATCGCAGCGGGGCAGGGACCGCTTTCAGGTCCCGCTGCAACCGCCGCCGGTTCGTTCCCAGGACGACTCCGAAGAATTGCTCCGACTACCAAGGGAGGTTTGGGGCCGGAGGAGCTGCTCCGAGGCGAATCGTTCGTCTGTGCTCGGAGACATCGTTGGACGTGTGAGGCCTGATATGGCCTGTTTCTGACGAGCTTGTCCTGCTAGCAGCCAAGGGCCGGTCTCCTCTCTGAGCTACGGCGCCCCTAGGAATGATTGTATGCCACCACCACCCCCGGAGGTCCCGCCGCCAGCCGCGCGGCTTCAGATCCTGCACACTTACAGTTGTGGCTTCCTTGAAGGAGCCAGCCGTCTCTCCGGCCTCCCTCGACCTACCTTAACGCCGCGTTTTCTTCCCGGCAGCCTTGTCTCCTCGTGATCGGCTCAAAGGGGTTTTTAAAAAAGGGAGACCCAGTCCCTGCAGGCCAGGCGGGGGCTCCAGGCCGATGGCAAACGCGGAGCAAGGCTATTCTCTCGCTAGCGCGATCCTAGGACCTGAAGCGAAATGGAGGCGATGCAGGGCGCAGGGAAGGAAGGCCTTCCTGCCCCGCAGCATCTTCGAGCAGCCGGTGGAACTCTCTGGCACAGGACGCAGCGAGGGCTGCCGAACAAGAGATTCTTAAGAGGAGATCGAAAGGAATCCAGCGCCCCTCAGTGGGGCGGTGTCAGGGAAGAGGGCTCTCGACACCAGCTACTGGGGAAGGCGAGACACGCACGCACGTGTGCGTATACACGTGTATGTGAAATTGCACTCAAGTCCCACCCGCGAGAATTCCCTTTGGGCAACGGGAGGGCTGCTTGGGTCCCAGCCGGCTTCTTCAGCACGAACCCTAGAACGGATTTGGGGGGTGGGTGGGGTGGCGACACTCGAGACGTCTGGCAGGTGGTTACGAATATTGCTTGCTTGTCGGCAGTGGGCTCATTAAATAAAGCCGCCCCCCGCCCCCCGCCCCCCACCTCCACCCCGTTCAGCTCAAACGGTCACAGCGGGTCTCTCTCGTCCGACGGCTCAAGAAACACTAAGTGGTCGGGGCGAAAATTGCACCAGGGTGGACGGAGGGAACCCGCAATTCCAACGGCGGTATCCACCGGTCGTGAAGCCGGGTTCACCGCGTGCGGTGGGCGTGGGGGCCTCCGCTGGAAGGGAAGCTTGCGCCCGAGAGTCGAACAAGGGTGACCCACAGGGTGAGGGGCCGGAGGGGGCCGCTGCCCCGCGAGGAAACGTTGCAACTCTTGGGGTGAGGAGATGAGGCCTGTGGCCCAGAGGGTAGGAGCCGAGAAGCGCTTCTTCCTCCTTCGCCCGAGCCCTGCCTTTGGGGAACGCAAAGAGAGGGGGGTCTCCCGGGAGCCGGACAGTGGTGAGGTTGAGGTGGGGGCGGCGTCCCTCCCTCCCCCCCTCTCTCTCACACACATTCCACCAGAGCACAGAGTGCTGTCCTCCGAAGATGCCCATGGCCACAGAGACTGGCGAAACGTTAGGAAGAACAACCTTCAGAACAAAGAGCCGAAAAGCCCGAAAAACCCACAACAACACATTCCACGGTCTAACCATGCCTGGCCTGCATCAAAGGAATTCGTTCTCCCCTCAGGGCGTGATTAGACAGGGGCATCGCCTCGCCTGGCACGGGAGGTGGTGGCGCCTGCCAGCCTGGATGCCATTCAAAGGGGGGGGGGGGGATTCCTTTCCTTTCAGGAAATGCCAGCCAGGATGGCTCCAGCTGGCCCCCAGGGTTGCTCTCGTCTCCTGCCTTCGGGGCCAGGCCAGGCGGGGGGGGGGGTGGGGGAGACGGGAAATCGGAAACGGCCAACTGGGGGCCTTGGCCTCGTGTCCCGGGCGTGAGCCGAGGTGCGAGGGTCGCTCGGCGGCGTCCTGAACCTGGAGGGCCGTTCTTGCTGTGGGCCTCTCCCGAGGGCTCCAGGTCTCGGTCCATTTGCCTGGCCCGATGCGCCTCTCCCCGCGCTCCGGATTCCATGGTTTTCGGGACTCTCCTCCCCTCCTTTAAACCGGGCAACCCTAATTCGCCACGACGTCTCAGATCGGTTTACCCAGCCAGCCCCCCGCCCCGCCCTACGAGTTCCCCGTGGCTCCAGCCCTCTTCCCCCCGCGGGCCACCCACCAGGAGACACGCCGTTTAATTCTTTTATTATTATTATTATTATTATTTTTATTGAGTTTGTCAGGAGTTTACACACAGCTCAGAGGTCTACAGGTGTCAGCCATGCAGGCGGGGCGAGGGGAAGGAGGGGGCATAGATTCGGGGATCCAGGAAGCCCGCGGTGCGTGGGGGGAGAACCCCCATTTCCTTGAGGCGCTTTGGGTCCGACATAAAGGGAGGAGATGACTAGGGCGGCGTGCTCCAGAAGGTGCGGGAGGGGTGTGTGTGTGTGTGTGTATGTGTGTAAACTACGTGGCCTCTCTTGTGGCTCGACCGTGGAAGGGAACGGGAGGCGGACGGAGGTCGGTGGGGAGAGAGTGGGAAGGGGGTTCGCCTGTAGCAGCAGCAGCAGTAGCAGCAGCTCCGGTTGCTATACAGTTCAAATATAGATATATATTTATAGATATATATATATTTATTAATTTATCACATTTCCCCCTTTAAATAAACAGTATATACAGATCACAGCAACGAGATAGGAGCCTCGGTAAAGGAGGGCAGAGGTTTGGGAGGCTCTGCCGGGCAGCGGGTGGAGGGCCTGGGAGAGAACGGGGGTGGGGTGGGGCGGGCCTGGGGAGGGGGGGCAACGTGGGTCCCTCCATCTCGGAGTAAGAGATCAGCTGGCTGCCCGGGTTGGGGTTGGGGGAAGAAGGGGGCTCCGAGGCGGGGACTGAGCCGCCTCCGAGGGCGGCGCCGAAGAAGTCAGGCGGACTTCGGGTGGGGCTGGGGAGGGGCAGGTCCGGCGCCCAGGGCCGGGGTGGGGGTGGGGGTGGGGGGGGGATCGGGCCCTTGCCTTCAGGCGTCTGGCGAGCTGCGGGCTCGCCTGGGCTGCCGCAGCGGGTCGGGCCAAGGTCTGGCCGGGCGGGCCAGCTCCACCGAAAGAAGGGGCGCTTTGCTGTCCGGTGGGGCCGGAGGCTTCGGGCCTTGCAGGCGTTCCAGAGGTCGGGGCTGCGGGTGGGGAGCTGGGTCCTTGGCTTGAGCGGCCTGCGACGGCCAGAGGTGGGGCGTCCCGCCGCTGCCTCCTCCTCCTCCTCCTCCTCCTCCTCCTCCTCCTCCTCCTCCTCCTGCCCCCGCCCCGGCTACAGCTCCGAGCAGCGCCCCTGTTTGTTGTAATGGTCGAACTGGCTCTTCCAGTGCATCATGTAGGCGCTCCAGAGGTGGAACTCCAGCTTCCACTGGCGCTCGGCCTCCTCGATGTTGTCTGGGGTGGTGGCAGGCAGAGGGCAGGAAGGAGAGAGGCGGGCAAAGAGGAGGAAGGGAAGGGGCAGCGGGGAGACGGAGAGGAGGTCGGGGGGGGGAGAGAGAGAGAGAAAGAAGAGCGTTAAGCGAGGACGGCTCCGCAGCTAAAGGCTTCTGCCCTTAAGCCCCGAGGCACGTGAGGGGGTCCGGGCGGGTGTGGGTGGGTCGGGGTGGGGGCAGAGCTGGCCTGCACTTTGGCTCCAAGCCCCCTTCTCACCACCCCCGCCCCAGCTGCAAGTGGCCGGAGCTGAAAGACAGCCGGTCCAGGAGGCACCTCTTCCGTCCTGGCACAGGGGCCCCGGGCGGACCCCCTGCTGAGCTTGGCGGACTTTGTTCCGGGTGGCCTGTGTGGGGCTGGCTTTGACGAAGGGCCCCGCGGGAAGGCCAGGCCAGGCCAGGAAAGGGGTGGGGTGGATGGACAGATGGACACAGATGGATGGACGGACAGACAGTGGAGCTGTTTCGCAAAGCTCCTGTGAGGCCCAGTGTTTGGTGGTGGTGGGTTTCTGGAGAGCTGGGTAGCGTAGGTGAGGGGTGATGGTGACAAAGACAGTAGGTTCAGGTGTGCATCTCCATTTTGCCCTTCCCACCCATCCCCAAGCCATGGGGAAGACACCCCCCACCCACCCACCCCACCCCACATATACACAGGCAGCTGCCTGCAGATGCCCTGTAACTCCAGGGTTTGCCCTGCCCCACCTCCTGCTCTGATATCCAACCTAGGTCGGGGGGGGGGGGGAAGAGAAGGTAGTCCCTTGCCCTGCACCTTCCTGTGACCATGCCTTGTGGATATGGGCTTCTTTCTGCCCCCTATGCGCACACACGCTGCTCCCTTCCCAACCCACAGCCCCAGCTCCCTTTTCCTCTGCACACCTCCAGCCTCTGTGCACAAATAATGGGAAGGCAGAGAAAGATATTTGATAAGCCATTCTCATCTCTCCTCTGGCCACATGCAGGGGTTTCAGTGGCATTTTAAGCCTCTGTCTGCACCAGACTCTGTTCATCAGAAGGAGAAAGATCCATGCATGATGGGCTGGGGAGGGGATGGGGGGGGGAACTGGCCGAGAACAGCAGGTGTGGGCTTGTATGCCTGAAGCAGCTTAAGCTTCCGTGGGTCATGTGGACACCCTGTACGCCTGCTCAGACCCCCTGTGCCTCCAGGGGACGGCAGGGAAAGGAGCCCACCTCCCCTTGTGTCAAATGTCTTGTTTGTTGCTGTGCATAGACAGGAGAGGCTCATTGGTGGTTGGAATGGGCTGCAGAGAAGAAAGCAGATTGTAAAAAAGCAAAAAAAAGAGACACTCCCCGTGCGATTTCTCCATGGCATTTTTGTCAGCACAACTCTAAATTATTTCCACCCCCCCCCCAATCCAGATGTCAGCTTTCCATGGAATTCTGTGTCTCCTTCCTTCTGGCTGCCCAGCAAGTGATGTGTCTGCTCTCCCCCCCCCCCATTTCTTGGGTGCCCTCCTTCCTTGTTTCCTGGCGTTGAAGCCTTCCCACAGCCTTGATCCTCGGTGCAGCTGCCAGGATGACAACCCCCCCCCAATTTGGGGTGCAGGGGTGATTTCCTCCCACTCCTCTTCATTTCGATCTGCAGGGTGCTCAAGACAGTGGGGGGAGGAGGAGGAGGAGGAGGAGGAGGGGCTGCAGGAGCCGGGCAGATGACCCGGAGGGGGCCCCCGGGCTGGTGCTTGGTGTAAGGTGCTCTGGCAGGGGACCAGGATCAGTGCAAGGCCTGGCGGACGCTACAAGGGAGAAGAGAAGGAGGGTTACGGCCCGAGCAGAAGGAGGGGGGCAGTGGGGGTGGGTTGGTTGGTTGGTTGAGGCCTCAAGCGTGCCTCCCCTACCTAGCAAGGCGGCCTGTCTTCCCTAGTTCTCCTCCTGTGATGTCCAGGCCAGGAGGGAGGTAGCGATGGGCTGTGGGCAACCCTTTCTGGTGGGAGAGAGAGAGCTCTGACTGATGGGCAGAAGGGAACACAGGTCTCCACCAGGAGGAGCAGATTGCTGATGCCATCAAGGAAAAGGACAGGGAAGGGGGCTGCCTGGGGGGGCGGGGTTTACAAGGGCTCATTGTTCCAATTGGTGTGATTTTCTGCAAACCACTTTGAGAGGCTGGATGGGGCGGGGGGGGGCAAGGTGTTTAAATGTGAAGAGGCACAAAGGGCGGCTTGGCTCACCTGTTACATTGAGCAATTTGGGAAGGAAGCGGTTCCAGAAGGCGCAGATCTGGGCTCGGAAGCTGCGATCCGTACTCAGGGGCTCCGTGTTGAGCTTGACGTACTGTTGCTTGGCCAGGGTGTACTGGGGCCAGGCCGCGTCCTTCTCTGAGGCGTCCGTGGGGCTCCTGCATTGGGAGGGAAGGGGTGAGTCACTGCTTCCTGGCGATGGAAGCCATGGGGGTCAGGATTCTTGCCCAGATTTCGGCGCCTTGATCCATCTGCCTGCCTGCCTGGTGGTGCTGCAGTTCAGTGTGCGTGTGTGTGTGTGTAAGTGTGTTTCTGAGCGGAGGCCCTTGTCCTTGGTTCCCCTTTGTTTCCACCCACTGGTTGCTGCTGTTGCTGGCAGATAATCCAGGGAGGGAAGGCTACTCAGGGGAGACCAGAGGACTGTGAGAAGCCCCAGGTTCCTAAAGCTCTTCTCCAGACCAGGCACAGCAAGGGTGTCCCTCATGCCTGTATCCCCAGTGGCAGCCTCAACGAACAGGTCTTGGCTCTTGCATTCTTCTCCTTCTGTGACCTCCTTTGCCAGTTTTGGGGAGTTGGGACTGCCCCCTATCTGCCCCATTGCTGTCTTGGAAAGTCCCCATTCCCTCCATCTGGTAAGGGGCCTCCTCCTCCCCTCTTCCTTCTGTGTCTGTGCTGGATGGAAGAGGGAAAGTGAAAGGCATGCAGGAGCTGGCATTTCCAGCCAAAGCTTAAAAGTCTGTCAATTCTGACAATTCAGGTGCAAATTCCAGCGGCTGCTCTAACTTCAGCATTTTAAATTTGGAATTTTGAGAGACAGGTTACTCTTACTGTTGTCGTTGTTAGCCTGGCTGCTAGAATGGTGGATAATATTGAAAATATAAGAAATCGCCATGTGCCAAAGTTGTCACCTCCCTCTGGCAGCCTAAGTATCCACTCCCCTGTCCTAATGGAGGAACATAAGAAGACCCTTCCAGTTAAGGATGTTGGCCAGCTAAGCCCAGCAAACAAACCCAGTTTTGGCATTTTACTGGACCCAGCGCTATCTATGGAAACTCTGAAACACCTCTATGGTCTCATCTGCCTATTTCTATCTCAGATGGATTGCACTACTATGCTCTTTCCTTGACAATGGGCCCCTTTCCATCTTTGTCCATGTACTGGGAATCTCAAGAATAGATAACTGCAATGCACTCTGTGTGGGGCTGCCTCTGAGGCTCATGCAGAAACCCCAACAAGCCCAGAACCAGATGGCCAAAGTGGCAAAAGGAATAATTTCCCCAATTTTGGACAAGCTGCACTGGTTACACCCACGGTCCTCCCTTTGCCCCATCCTTCGCTGTGACCCCAGTTACCCAGTGCGGGCAAAGTTGGCCCAGTAGCGCATCATCCTCTCGCTCAGCTCCTTCTCCTCAGCAGTGTAGTTGAGGCTGTTGTTCAGCGGCAAGCCAAAAACAAACTCAATCTCATAGCCATGCGGGACGCCCATCCAGAGGGGCCAGATGAGGTTGGAGGCTCGGTGGTCAAAGAGGTAGGTGTAGACCTTGTTCCCATGCTCGGCGTAGCGCCTGGCGAACTGCATCACAGGGCAGATGACATTGTGGTCCCCAACAATGTCATCCATGGCCTCCCGGTTCTTCTCCCCGTTGTATTCGTCCTGCCAGTCTGTGTATTGCAGCACCACAGCTTCAGCAGCGATGTCGTTGGCATGGGGCACGCCGAGGCGCACCCCTTCCAGAAAGTTCTCTCGGCTGATGAGGCTCTCGTTGTCCTTGCTGAACCCCGGGGCCCCATAGATCAGGAAGTAGGTGCCCTCGTCTTTCACCACCCCCAGCAGCACCTGGGTCTCCTTGAAGTTCCCCGTGCTGAGCATCGCCTCGGGGGTGTCTGGGAAGAAATCCCCATCGATGACGGGCACGAAGGAGAAGCGGAAGATGCTCTTGTAGGGCAGGACGGACCACTCCTCGTCAATCAGTTCCTGCGGGCTCTTGGACCGGAGGCAGCTCACCAGCTCTGAGTCGTTGGTGAAGTGGCAGCCCACCCTCTTGCCCAGCAGGGTGGCGCGGCGCCGGCTCTCTGCCGGGGTGACGGTGGCCCACGGCCCGTTGGGTGTCCCGCTTTGCAGAATGGCTCGCTGGAAAAGAGGCCGGCTCTGGGCTGAAAGGAGATGCATTCCGACGGAGGCTGCCCCAGCGCTCTCTCCAAAGATGGTGACAGCTTTAGGGTTGCCCCCAAAGTACTGGATGTTATTCTGGACCCACTGCAGAGCCAGGCGCTGGTCCAGGAGCCCCATGTTGCCTGGGGCCTCCTGGCTCCCCAGGAGGGCCAGGAAACCAAAGGCACCCACCCGGTAGCTGATGGAGACCAAGACAATCTTCTGGGTGTAGGTGAGAAACCGGCCATCGTACACATCCAGGGAGGAGGAGCCGCTGTAGAACCCGCCCCCGTAGATCCAAACCAGGACAGTGGCGTTCTTGGGGCGTGGTGACGGCACCCAGACGTTGAGGTAGAGGCAGTCCTCGCTCATGTTCCGGTTGGGGTTCCACATCTCTGTGCCAAGGAAGCCTGGGTAGGTATTGTCCACCAGTTGGTAGCAGGCGTGCTGGTACGCGGACGCATCCAGGACGTGGCTCCAGGGCCTGATGGGTTCAGGGCGCTGGAACCGCAGCGGGCCCACAGGGGGCTCAGCAAAGGGGATGCCCAGGAATGCAGAAATATGGCCATCCAGGACCGGCATCCGGATGCCCTGCACCTGTCCTGTCTGAGTGGTCACCAACAGCTCGTCTGCCCAGGCAGAGATCACCACCAGGAGGAGGAGGAGGAGGACGTGCAGGAGGAGGGGCTGCGGCTGCGGCGGCGGCTTTGCCCTGGAGGTCGCCATCCTGCCACTGCCAGCCCTGGCTCAGCGGTGGCACCTGCAGGGAAAGGGAAAGGAAGAGGGTGAGAAGAGGCCCCTGGAAGCTCGTTGCCTGCCATCGCCGCCGGGCTGGCTCTCTCCTGGCCGCCTGCAGCCTGATAAAGCCTCCCCTGCCCCGGTATCAGGCTGGCCCAGCCTTGTCCCCAGCTGACTGTGGGCTGGGCTGTTCAGGGAGGCCACTCCGTGCCCGGGAGGGAAAAGGGGAAGCAAGAGCAAAGGAGGGAGAAGGAAGAGACCCGCTGGTTGGTTGTGGCCGCGGTCAGGCAGGAGAGGAGAGAGGAAGGAGCCGCCAAGCCCTCCAACCGGGTGGGGGGAGGTCACTTGGGAGGAAAATGCCCCTCCCCCCTGGGTCAGGGATGCAGAGTGCCACTTTGCTTTACCCCCCCCCCCGCCCCAATCTGGTCTCTACCCCCTCCCCAGAAGTGCCCAGGAGTCTTGCCTCCTCGCCTTTCCCTTTCCCTCCCCTCCCTCCTCGCTTCTGCCCTCTCTGGCTCTTCACCCATCAGAGACCTTGGGCTTTGCCCTAAGAGGCAAGGAGGAGCTGCTGGGATGTTTCACCCAGGATTCTGGGGGGGGGGGGGAAGGGAGACCTGGCGGATGGGCCAAAGGGCAGCCCCGTGATGAAATCCATTGCCACATGGAGGCAGAAATGGGCCGTGCCACTGCCGAGGAGGAGGGTGGCAGGGCTGCCGCAGAGATGGGTTGGAGTGGGGCTTCCCTCGGCCAGGGGCCAAGCCCTGGGTCTGGCATCCATGCAAAGGGCAACGCGCAAACGCATCCCTGGACCAGGAGGGCGCACTGGAGCACCTGCGCCACATCATGCTGACCTCGTATGCCTTGGGTTGAGCACGGAGGAGAGAAAAAAGGTGCCACTTAACATGTGCAGAGTCCTCTTGCACCCTCCCCCACGCAAGGTGGATACTGACTGCCCCCCCCCCAGCTGGATGTTGGAGACGCTCCACACACCCACACGATTGTGTTGCTTCCAGCAAAATGAGCAGCTGGAGGGGGGAGTGGAGCGTTTTTACCCTGTGGGGTGGTGGGTGGTGATGTTTTCCCCTTTGCAAGCTCCCCTCCCTTCCCTCCCCCCCCCCAAGATATCACTCACCGTGGAGGTCTGAATGTCCCAATGGCCCCCTCTTCCCCTATAATGACCCCCACCGCAAGTCGCACACATATGCACACCCACACCCGCCTGTCAGTCCCCTCATCCCCGTCCAAGAGAGGCCCTCCTCCTGGGTGTCCGTTTGCCAGGCCGTCGGGCCGGTGTGGCGCAGGGCGTTTGCCATCCCTGTTCATGACCCTCTTTCTCTTTCTCCAGCAAGGGTGGGGACCCCCAGTCAGCCGGACGGCCCTATTCCGATTCAGCCTTGGAGGTCCTCATTCCAAGGGGTGTGGGGAGGTGTGGGGCAAACAATCGTAGCCTACTAGAGGTCAGACACTCAACGGTGTGTGTGTGTGTGTGTGTGTGTGTGTGTGTGTGTGCGCGCCTGTGCGCCTGTGCGCGCGCGTGCCTGTGTGTAAGGGCTGGGAGA